>NC_135720.1:79833693-80117097 GCF_964656455.1 Halichoerus grypus | reverse complement strand
GGAGAAGCAGTCTCCCGCTGAGCAGGGAGCCCCACGTGGTGCTCAATCCGAGGGCCCTGGGATTATGACTCGAACCAAAGGCAGACAGACACCTAACCGACTGAGCCACCCAGGCACCCCCTCTACATGTTTTAAAATGTCCAAAAGCAAAATTACAATTTCTGATTGTATACAAAAATGACCTTAGATATTTTTATTAATTTGCTTGAATTAACTTAGCCTGGTTATCTTCACATTATTAATAAATATACAAATAAAATATTTAATCTCAGGGGTACATATTATTTCTTTGAAAAGACACATTTTCTCACAGCAATTTCTTAAGGTAAACTTTACCCCTAACATGGGGCTTATACTCATGACCCCCGAGATGAAGAATCGCATGCTCTACCAACTGAGCCAGCCAGCTGTTTCATCTCACACTAATTTTTATTTATTTTTTATTTTTATTTTTTTTTAAGATTTTATTTATTCATTTGACAGAGAGAGACACAGCGAGAGAGGGAACACAAGCAGGCGGAATGAGAGAGAGAGAAACAGGCTTCCTGCTGAGCAGGGAGCCCGATGTGGGGCTCGATCCCAGGACCCTGGGATCATGACCTGAGCTGAAGGCAGACGCTTAATGACTGAGCCACCCAGGTGCCCCTCACACTGATTTTTAAAAAGGACTTTTCTATTCAAGAATCATGTCATTCATGACTTTTCTAAGAGAAAGTAACTAAAAATTCAGAAATCTAAAATACTGAAAATTTTTAATTTTTAAAATATAAGCTTCTGTTTGAAGTATATCATGAATTATACAGGTCATGACTGACTGTATAGCTTGATGAATATATAGCCAAGGGATTCCACCTGTGTAATCACCACCGAGGTAAAAAAATAGAACATCACCAGCATCTCAGAAGCCTGCCACAATACCTCTTCTTAATCTTCCGACCCTTTTTAATACATCATTTTGAATATCTAGTAAACTAAATTAGATTATTTAGATTATTAGGTTATTGTTCAGCAAACTTCATTACCTACACATTCATGATAAGACTATTCATCCTGCCCCATTGATGCTGGGCTTGCTCATCTGACTTTCTCTGGCCAATAGAATGTGGGCAGAAGTAGCAGTGTGTTCATTCTGAGTTCAGACTTTAAAAGACACAGGATGTTTCTGACCTCTGACCAAAGGAGAGTATACCCCAGGTAGCCACTGGACCTTCATCTTGAACCCCAGAATGAGACACTAGAACGGAGCTGAATTTACCAGCAGCCTGGATTAGAGTTGTCCCAGGAGAACTATATACTTACCCAGGAGAAAAATGAATGCTTTTTGTTATATGTCATTGAGATTTGGTTGGCTACACAGCAAAGACTGACCAATATAATAATTATTTGGTAAATCTCAATAAAGCCTATGTGAATGAACTCAGGTTATTACTCTGTGAATACATTTAATGCTTTGATCTCTTCAAACTTATGTTTATTCTTAACTGTAGGATAATATTTAACTCAGACATATTAGACACTTCCTGGTCAGTGATTGCTTGATACTTCCTTGAGCTATTTCAAGAAACTACTATTTTTAAAGCAAGAAAACATCCATTTCCAGTGTTTTCATTTATTTAACAAGCATTTTTTTCAGGAGACTATTGTGTATCACTGATTTGTTTAAACAGTACTCCCCACACCAAATCTTTTGCTGTTTTTAAGTATTATATATAAATAAATATTATATATAGTAATTTTTATATTACATCAACATATCAACTTTGAATATTTCATTCATAACCTTTAGAGAAGATACAATTTATTTTCATTTTGACATTGTTTATAAGATGGCAATATCACAAATGTTTAACACATATGAAACTGAAGGATAACTGGTGAAAATAATAATGATAAGTATTGTGAAAATGCACTTTTTAGAAAAATGAGATAAAATGTATATACAGATTCTTTATAAATATTTAATCATCTGTGGAATAGTGATTTAAATTTAAATTCCATGTGCCCATGGAGAGTTGGGCAAAGCCCCTTCTCTCTAATGACAAAGTTCTAAAATGTCCTAAAAAACTCATTTCTGAAGGACCTCCACTCTCAAGAATATGGACCTGCCAGAGCTCAAGTTTATTTTGCTCAGTTCCATTCCACAAACATTTACTGAGTGCATGCCTTTTATGCCCCAGCTGATTCTGGATGTCCAAAGACAGGTAAGATCTCAGTGAGCTCACAGACAGGTAAATAAAACATTCAGTATAATATGAAGCAAACTAACATAAAGATCTGCACAAAATATCTCAGTGGGCATTAAATCCAATCTGAGAGTTGAATCATATTAATGATAATGTCTAAATAAGAATCAACAAACCAATTACTGAAAATGATACTTATAACCAATTAGGGATTTATAAAAATATAATTTTGCAGATTTTAAACACCACTAATTTTTTGGTGTATTTTCTGAACTATTTACGTAGGCTTTGGAGAATGGAACTTTCTGAATTGTGACACTGAATTCTTTATGCAGATCATCTCTTTATAACATATATATTTATGGTTTCCTGTCTTAAAATTTAATTCAGTCTTGGGGCGCCTGGGTGGCTCAGTCATTAAGCGTCTGCCTTCGGCTCAGGTCATGATCCCAGGGTCCTGGGATCGAGCCCCACATCGGGCTCCCTGCTCCAAGGGGGGCCTGCTTCTCCCTCTCCCACTCCCCCTGCTTGTGTTAATTCAGTCTTGCTTTTCTACTTTCTCAAAGCTTCTTTATTTTATTTATTTAAAAGATTTTATTTATTTATTTGAGAGAGAGAGACACAGCGAGAGAGGGAACACAAGCAGGGGGAGTGGGAGAGGGAGAAGCAGGCTTCCCGCGGAGCAGGGAGCCCGATGCGGGGCTCGATCCCAGGACCCTCGGATCATGACCTGAGCCGAAGGCAGACGCTTAATGACTGAGCCACCCAGGTGCCCCTCAAAGCTTCTTTAAATGGTACATTTGATTTTTAAAATTAAATAATATCCATAAATTCAAGTGTAATCATGTATTTAGAATATGCAAGAAAAATGGATATTCAATTACTTTTCTCATTATATTCTTAAACTATAGCAGGAAGACTTCTGTAGAGTAGGAAAAATTTTTAGAAGTTATATGTCTAAGTTTCTATGAATTTTTTAATATTCAGATTTCATCAAAACAATAGAAAAAGAAATTCCATAATTGACTTCTTGTATTATCCTGTTTAAACAAAGCTAATTTCAAATAAGTTTTAGCACTGACTTTATTTTTAAAGTTTTTTTCTTGTTCAAATATATTTACAAAAATATATATATATATATTTACAAACTTTTCTAGTATGTAGCAAATTCAAAATTATACATGAATGTATTCTTTTAAATATATTTGTTTACAATATCTATTGGTGGGATTGATAATATGATGCTTGTAAACCTCTTTTTAGTTTGCAAAATGCTTTCATTCTTGCATTGTCTTAGTCTTTTCCCTGAGCAGGAGGTATTATTATCATTGCTATTTTATTGATGAGTAAATTGAGTCTTAGTGAGATTAAATGACTTATACAGGCTTGGAGAGCCGGGCCTGGAACCTGTTTCCTTCTCACACTACTCACTTCATTTATATAAGTTTAAACATAACTCTGCACTTCCAGAATGCCTTCACTCATTTGCTTTCTTTTAATTTCTACAAATTGGTTAGGATACATCTGACCCATTTAAGTCTGAAAAAAATAACTGACTATTCTTTGTCCCTTTTCAAATTACTGCACTGAGCTGAAGATCACTGGATATGGCAAATTAGATGGAAGATTTTTTAAAAAAAGATTTATGTATTTTAGAGAGAGAGTGTGTGCACATGAGTGGGTGGAGGGGTAGAGGGAGAGAGAGAGAGAAACCCCAGCTGACTCCCCACTGAGCATAGAGCCTGAAGCGGGGCTCGATCTCAAGACCCTGAGATCATGACCCGAGCAGAAATCAAGAGTTGGGCGCTCAACTGACTGAGCCACCCAGGCACCACACATTTTGTTTTTAAGTATTCTCTGGACCCAACGTGGGGCTCGAACATAAAAGCCTGATATCAAGAGTTGCATACTCTACTGACTGAGCCAGCCAGGTGCCCTTGGAAGATTGTTTTTAAGACATTTGACAGTTATATGTTTGAGCTGATGATCTTTGGTCACACTTGTGCTTTTCAGTTTTAATTATAATGCTGCTAGAACAATTCAGGAAAAACTAGTTGGGAATAAGGGAATAAGGCAAACCATAGTTACAGAAAATTCCAGGAGATAGAATGATAAAAAATGTGTGGTGATCAGGTTAAGAAAAATTTTTTAAAGTATCTATTGGGGCTCAGTCAGTTAAGCGTCTGACTCTTGATCTCAGCTCAGGTCTTGATCTCAGGATCATGAGTTCAAGTCCCTTGTTGGGTTCCAAGAAAAAAAAATCAGACAAAGTATCTATTGATAAATGACATTTCAGCTTTAATTTTAGTCTTTTATCTTGAAAATACTTCTAAAATATATTACGCTACCTTCTTTCTAGAGTAAGTTCAGGAATGATGTTTAAAACATCATTCAATCTTCTTAACAAAATCATTTATGATTTTACAGGGATCATCAAATATTAGTTTTTCATGATAAAGTACGGGAGATGCAGATGTTGATGAGATATGAAGATGGGCTAAGATATATCCTAAGGAAAAAATCCCAAGACTATCTCTTTAGGGATCTGCTTCTTTCTTGTAATTTGTTTCCCTATAAATGCCAGATAATTACTATTAATGCAAACTTACTAATAACTGAGACAATGATAAAAAATTTCTTTTACAAGTTATAGTGTTGCAAATATCTCACTTATTCATTAAATAAGCACTTGAGCACCTATTTATTCCTTTTTTGTAAGATAGGGATAATGATAGAACTTTTCTATATTAATCGGGGTTCTTGGTTGAAAGCAACAGAAACAAACTCTGGCTAACTTATCCAGGAGAAGAATGTATTGGACAAGTATCATGTAGCTCACACAATCACTGAGGATGATGGAGAACTGGTGTGTAAGATATGCAGGGCCATTCATTTAGGATGTCACTGTCAGCACTGTCACGACCAGACCTGGGTTGCCATAATTATCTCTACACCACTGTGAAATACCTCTATCTCAGCATCTTTGCATCACTTTGTCCAGATTCCAAGTTTCAGGTGAGAGCATCCAATTGAGTTAACCTGGGTCTTATGCCATGACTATGCCCTAGGTGCCAGATAGTGGCGAGAAGGACTTTGGCCAAACTCAGTTTCCAAAGTGTGAAGTGGGCCCTGCTCCTACCAAGACTCAAAATTAAGAATTCTTGGGACGCCTGGGTGGCTCAGTTGGTTAAGCATCTGCCTTCAGCTCAGATCATGATCCCAGGGTCCCGGGATCAAGTCCCACATCAGGCTCCCTGCTCAGTGGGGAGTCTACTTCTCCCTCTGCCTGCTCTGCCTGCTTGTGCTTTCTCTCTCTCTCTCTCTCCCTGGCAAATAAATAAATAAAATCTTTAACAATAAATAAATAACATTAAAAAATTAAGAATTCTCCACAAATGATGGGAATTAAGAAGCTAGGCAGGCAAAAAGCACATCCTCATCGTATTACCTCATAGGCCTCTGAGAATTTATTGGGATGATTTATGTAAAGTGCTTGGTATAGTGCTAGCACACAGCATTCAATACATTTCAGCACTTATTATAATTCAATGAGCCAGGCATTGTGCTAATCTTCTAGGAATACGAAAAAATAATAGGGCAAAATTTCTAATTAAAAAGCTCAGTATTTTGGAGCGTTGTTACAGAGGGAAACAGGTATAAAAATGTAATGATAACACCACTTAATAAGTGCTACAATATAGGTATGAAGTGGGTGCTCTGGAAAACAGAGAAAAGAAAAACAAATTCTGCCAGAGTCAGGACAGAGGAAATAACAGACTGAGTTTTGATGTCTGAGGGGAGCATTATAAAAGGACTGGGCATGTGTGCATTCCTATGACTAGGGTAAGTTCAGGATTATGAAAGATTCTGTAATCATATAAATGAGTTTTAACTGATCTGAAAGTCACCAGGATTTTGTAGAAGAGATGACATAATCAGATTTAAGAGGAGAGGTAACTCTAGGAGTGGAGAGAGAATAGACTAGAATGAGCAGAGCCAATGTGAAGAGTTCAGACTCTGTGTTCAGTTGGGGGATACATAGAAGTAAAATATCAATAGTGAAATAAGTGTTGGAAGAGATATATGCAATGAGTCCTGAGAGAGAGATGAAAAAGGCCACCAAACTGCACCTAAGTTTTGGATAGGGGGTTAAGGAAAACTTCTTCTTCCTTTTTTAAAGTGTATTTTTTTATTTTTATTATTTTTTTAAATTATTTATTTATTTGACAGAGAGAGAGAGCACAAGTAGGCAGAGCAGCTGGCAGAGGGAAAGGGAAAAGCAGGCTCTCTGCTGAGCAGGAAGGCCGACGCGGGGCTCGATCCCAGGACCCTGGCATCATGACCTGAGCCGAAGGCAGATGCTTAAGCAACTGAGTCACCCAGGCGCCCCTGAAGTTTATTTTTTTATTTAAGTAATCTCTACATGCAAGGTGGGGCTTGAACTCACAACCTTGAGATCAAGAGCTGCATGCTCTTCTGTCTGAGTCAGCCAGGTGTCCTGGGAAAACTTCTTAGAGGGGACAAACAGTTTTTGTTCTGAAGGACTCATTGGATTTAGCCTGGCAACACTCCGATGTCATAAAGGGCGTAACTATCTTTTCTGAACACATCAGCACTTCAAAATGGCTTGTGTAAAGTATAAGAAATGGAAAGAGGCAGTGGGTGGAAATGAGATTGGATAGATAAGCAGGGCTAAGACAGTGGTCCAAAATGCAAATGATTCCAAAGACAGGCAAGTAACTATGTGAAGAAGCCTGGTTTAGGACAGCTTTAGGGGGGTTTAGGACAGTGATGAACTGAGGAACAATGAAAAGGCATTAAAATTCAATTAACAGAAAAAGCAAGAGAAATCCCCACTGTGCTTCTTAAACAAAAACAGCATAAGGATCACATAACACATCTTAATTAATTTGGATTTTATACTAAGGGTAGTAGAATGTCACCACAGGAGTTTAAGAAGAGGAGTACGTAGACTTTTATAAAATATAAACCTGGTGGCAATGTAGAGACTGGATTAAAAGGGGACAGGATTGCAGCCTGGTTAAATGGTTAGGTGGCTAAAGCAGTATGCAAAATCTGAAATGATGGTGGCTTGAAATAAGATAATGGTAGTGGCTATTAGGAAAAATTGGATACATTCCAGAGATATGGAGCTTGAAGCAAAGGGACTCAGTAATGGACGTGGGGACAAAGAGCGAGAGAGAAAAAAAAATCACAAGTTATTACTCACAATAAACTATATCACCTTCTATTGGTCTGCCATAGCCTTTTAATCTTAAATCCAAAATGAAGTCAAAGCAGTGAACTGAAATTACTCTCTCCTTATTCTTATTTTTCTTTTTTTCCAATTTGCTTTGAAATGTAGTTTTATATACTTAAGATTTACCTCCTGGCAATCAGGAATTAAATTTCTGAGATTGCTGTAAATTATTTCCTTTCTTGGTTTCTCTTCCTCTTTCTTACTTCTCTTTTATTCCCAGTATTTTGTCTTGGTTGAACGCTAAATATCTCACCATAACTTAGCTTTCCCACCAAAAGAACTGTGGGAAAACTGAGTATCTGAAACTTGTCTCATCAGAATCTTGTAGATTGCCTGAAGTTTCCTAGTTGCTACTCAGAAATGTTGAGGAAAAAAGTGTAATTCTCATGTGTCGGTACTCTTAACTTTTTTCACCGGAGACATTTAGCGTTACAATCAATCATTACCATTTCCTTTTCTTAAGCTTCTTTTCGTTGTAAAGGCGACGTGTGTTTTCATCATCGAATTCAATTTTGCAAAGCTACTTCATATTTAATTTTCAAATGATTCACAGGTATGTCACTTATAAAACCAGTAAAATTTGAACGACAGAAAAGATCGGGTTCTAGTAAGTAAATGCGGTCCGGGGGCCAGAGACCCTCCGCTACCCAAAGCAGAATAGCAAGGTCGCTCCCGTCGCAGCGCAGCCCCAGCCCACCCGACGGGAGCCCTGTTTGCAGCCTTCCTCCCTCCGCAACAACGCTGCATCGTTCCCGCCCGTCCTCTAGTAAAACGCGGGGTCCTCGCCCCCTGCCTGAACAACTGTCTCCCTCCGTGAACAGATTCTTGCTGTTGCCGGACTGCACGGTCACCGCATCCAGATCGGAGAGAACTTGCTTCGCAGGGGCAGGAGACAACCGTGCCGAAGAAGGCCGTCTCGCAGGGGGAGGAACAAGGACCGCCGGCTGCGCTCGCGGCGGCCCCTTCTCGCGCTCTAGCGCGCCCACCTCAGCCCCGGAGGCTCTGCGCCGCCGGCCGGGGGCGAGCGGAGGGGCGGGGCAGCCACGGGAGCCGAGCGCCCCTTCTCGGAGCGCGCGCCCGTGCGCCCGCGCGCGCGGTCGGCCCGCCCCGGCCCGCCGCGCCCCCGCCCCCTTGGGCGCTCCGTAGCCGTGACGTGCGCGCGCCGAGGCTGGGGACTAGGCTGGGCGCCGGCGGGCGGGCGGAGACGGACCCGGGATCTGTCCGAGCAGGAAGCTAGCAGGATCCCGGTCGCCGCCGCCCCGTCTCAGAGCTTGTCCACGTCGTCGCCCTTTTCGCTCCACTTCATCACCTTTCACCCCGCCCTCCACCTCTCCGGCCACAGGTAGCCTCCCTGCCGCGCACCTGCCCTCGCGTCCGCACCGGTGAGTGACGCGGAGCCCCTGCTTCGGGGCGTCGGCGTCAGGGCCTCGCTGCTCCGGCCGCCCTGCTTCGGGGCCTCCTGGGGCTGTCCGGGGGCCGACGGCTGGTTTCACCTCCTGAGGACGCCTGTGGGTGAAGCAGGTGATGGGTGGGCCCGGCCGGCGGCTCACGGTAGTCCCAGGGCTGGTTCTCATTTCCACAAGACAATGAGAGTCTCCTTTCATGGGTTTATCGTCACCAAGGTACCTTTGTGTACCTACTCTAGCTCCCAAGTAGAAGCAGAGCACTCAGGTGACCCACTCTGACTTGGACACTCCGTGATAGCTTTCTCTTAAGTCAACAAGCGTAAAATTCAGTGTAGGAATAGTGCCGTTTGTTCTGAGATCTGAGGATCAGATGCCAGCCACTATTAAATTACTAGTTTAATCATGTAGGAGACCAGGTTGGGACTGTCTAACGATATAATTTTAGTCTTTAGGTTGTCCAGTACTTTGACTATGTTAATTTATATAGGTGCTACTGAACAAGAGCTTTTTATATTTGTTAATTTCCAAAAACTCCTTAAAACCATTAAAATGCTCAAACTCCGGGATTTTAAGTAGAAAATAATTTGGTAGAGTTATTACTAGAACATTGGTGTCGGAAATACTATTTCTATACAGTTTAAGAAAACAGGTTATATTTTATCTGGCATAAACTTGTGGTAGAGGAATGCTTACATCCTAATTTACAGATGTTAATGAGCAACTAGAACACTGTCCCAACTTCACAGATTGCTGTACATGCTAAGTAAAAGTTTCATTTGCTGTTATGCTCTGGTGGTGTAGATGCAGTGTATCTAAATATAGTCAGGGTTTGAGAGTTTTAGAAATTCTTAAGATTTAGTTGAAACTATTCACACCATAAAATGTGAATCTTGAACTTGGGTTAGAGTGGTCACGGTACAAAGGTTGGCAGTGAAACGGCATATCTGTACAAATTAACTAAACTTCATAGATATCATGGGTTGTGGTTTTACAATTGGAAATTGTTTAGTGAAAAAATTACCTTGGTGTTTTTTTTATCATCAATTTTAGAAACATTACAAATTGGGCTATAGCCAGAGCTTGAAACAATGCAGCCATTCAAAATAACTCATTGACTTTTAAATATCCAGCTCATTTTGAGTGTTTTAAGTTGCGCAGGAATTATATGCACAGTGGTAAACAGAAGTCATTTTAGTCTTAAGCAGATTTGCCTATTGAGTTTGTATGTTCTATGTGACATATTGTTTTCCCAGTTTGAGTTACATTTTCGTTTTCAAAAACTAATTTTTAAAATTAGTAACAGAAGTGATGAATGACCTTAAGAAAAGATTATCATGATTAAAAACTCTAAATATATATTATATAAAACCATAACATACATATATTCTTCATTAGTGTCTAGAAACATGAGCAAGAAAAATGTAATAAGCTATTGCAATATTTAATGTAAATTAATGCAAGGTATTAAAAACAGATCATAAATCATAACCCATGACGCTTATCTGAAGTGGATTTTTTCCCCTCTGTTTATGTTTATGTGATCAAGTTTTAAAATAACAGTGGCCAGGAAATCTGAGAGAGGCTGAAGGCTCTTTGCTCATCCTGTTGTGACTTTGCCTGGAGAATGTGGAGTATCATGTAGCCCATTGTTTAGATAACTGGGCTGTCTCTGGGTTCTGAAGTACAGTTCTTTTTAGAAAGTTTTAAAATTTTTGACCATGTGAGGTTTGAATAAATATAAGCATCCAAAACATTTTTTTGGAAAATTAACCCGTTTTCACTGTTGATAATTGAAGCTTCATTTTGATATTTAGAAATGTCAATTTTAAAAAGATTTCTAACCTTTGAATTTTTTATTTTTGTATATTAAAACATTTTCACTAAAAGACTGAAAAAGGTATTACAGCTTTAATAATTTTCATACAGTTTGTGATCCCCTTAATGAGGTACTTCATCATAATTTCTGAACTTTAGTGGTATAAGATCATCACCCCTTTATTAGGCATCTGCCATAATCAGAACGTTAACTGAGGGAGTTGATCTACCAAATAATTTTCAGGGTTGGTGGTCTTGTCCTTTTACACATGAAGAAATTTAAGCTTAGAGAATTCAATACTTGCTCAAGGTCTTACAGCTCCAGAGGAACAAAGTCTGGATTCACACCTAGGTCTTCTGACCATGAAACCCCTGACTTTTCCATCAGACCAGGTTGCCTTGATCTCAGTTCATTTGGTAGACTGTTCAAATAAACCTGCAGAACTGGTATTGTGTTAAAGAATGTAACTTGAAGAAGGCACACAGGACTGAGGATGATATAGGTCATGAATGAGGTTCTGAAACTAATGTTGAATTTTCTGTTTTTTTCATTCTTAAGTTGAGACAGCTTTGAACATTGATATGGTTTTGCTTTATCATTTCTGATGTAAATTCCAATTTTAGTATATGTGCTGCCGAAGCGAGCACTCTGATGTAAATTCCAGAAAATTATACAAATTGTGCACTTTTTATTTTGACGGGTTTATAGGAATTAGAATTAGGCTGTAATATAACACTGGTTTTCATTGTAGATAAAATGAATAGTACAGTGTTCCTGTTTCAGATAGAACTTATATTTTCCTCAAATGAGTTAGATCATTGCCCATAAATGCAGTAGCTGTCTTTTAAAGATTACATAATTAACTTCGTAATCTTTGTGAGGGGGCTTGTTTTCAAAGGATGATTAAATTCTCACCTGTACTATTAGAACAATTTTTTTTTATGGCCTGTGTTTATTTAAGGAATGTCCCTTGAGCTATAATAGACATAAAGAACAAAAATGAGCACACAAAGCCCATCTTTTGTAACAAGGTAGGAATCATTTCAGCAGTAGAACGTAGTTGGGTAAATGAGAAGAAAAATGGTAAGAAGGCTGGGTTGGGTGACTATGTATACAGGTTTTTTTTTTTTTTTTAAAGATTTTATTTATTTATTTGACACAGAGAGACAGCAAGAGAGGGAACACAAGCAGGGGGAGTGGGAGAGGGAGAAGCAGGCTTCCTGTTGCAGGGAGCCTGATGTGGGGCTCAATCCCAGGACCCTGGGATCATGACCTGAGCCGAAGGCAGACGCTTAACGACTTGAGCCATTCAGGCGCCCCTACAGGTGTTTCATTATTTGGTTTGAACTATTAGGAACTTTTCCTCTTGAGGATACTCTTATTAAACTGTAAATACAAGACCATCATCCAAGAGCTTAATATAAATTATTAATGGATCTGTAACACATCCGCGCGTGTGTGTATATGTATGTGTAGATAATTAAGAACTAAGGTCAAAAAAGCTTAAATCCTATTTTTGAGGCATTATATAATATTCAAAGGAACCAGGAAGTTTAGCATTTAAAACAGCTATACTTCTATTTGACAATTTTTTTTTTTTTAAGATTTTATTTATTTATTTGACAGAGACACAGCGAGAGAGGTACACAAGAAGGGGGAGTGGGAGAGGGAGAAGCAGGCTTCCCGCAGAGCAGGGAGTCCGATGTGGGGCTCGATCCCAGGACCGTGGGATCATGACCCGAGCCAAAGACAGACACCTAACAACTGAGCCACCCAGGCACCCCTTATTTGACAAATTTAATGGACTATTAGTAATCTTTTTTTTTTTTTAAAGATTTTATTTATTTATTTGACAGAGACACAGCGAGAGAGGGAACACAAGCAGGGGGAGTGGGAGAGGGAGAAGCAGGCTTCCCGCCGAGCAGGGAGCCCGATGCGGGGCTCAATCCCAGGACCCCGGGATCATGACCCGAGCCGAAGGCAGACACCCAACGACTGAGCCACCCAGGCGCCCTGGACTATTATTAATCTTAAAATATAAGTATTAGAATATTTTTCTGTTTATGGTCTTGAAAAATAAACTTTTCATATTTAGTAGAAGAATGACATGATAATTTGAGAAGTGACCACAAGTCCACAAAAAGTTCTCCCTGTAAGTGCTGAAGCATAGACTGTAAAACCAGAAGAATGAATCTGGCATCTTTAGAAATTTTGCTAGTGTTAAAGAGAAGGGAAGTCCTTTTCTATGCGGAAAGCATGCCTCCAGTGAAACCAGAATATTGAAGAACATTCCCTGGGTGATATTCACATAGGTGACTATTTACATCCAGGCTGAGTAATGTGCACAAAGGAAGGCGTTGCTCTTGACAAAACCACAGGCATCTTTCATGTAAGTTACATCACTTGTTATTTTATTTGAAAGTAACCTGCTGCTTAACCTTTACAAGGTAAGGTATTGAATATAGCAGAATTTTAAAATTTCTATTACACGTGGATGGATGTCTTTTTGAACAAATATCTACTGAGGGTCTACTATGTTTGAAATATGACTGTCAGTAGGAACTCGTTCTTCTTTGTACTGGCAGATCTTTGGATCTAGGAAATATAAGGAGTGGCAGCGACATAAAAAGAAAGATGAATAGGAATACCCACTTAAAATCTGATGATGTTTATATCAAATTTAACAGTTTACATTTGTATGGCACTTTATTGTTCTGGAAATCATTTTATATACATTTGGTCTTTAAAACAACTTGTTGAAGTAGATGTGGGAAACTTATTCTGCAGATGAGAAAATGGGGGCAAAAAATTAAGCACCTTGTACAAAGTTACATATGTGGCTGCTTAGAAGCATAGCTGAGAATGGAACTTATGTGTATTCCCATAGTAGATCACAGTTATCTTCTAGGTGTTAGGGTTAACCTCTTAACGGGCACTTACTTCATTTTGTGGCTTCTATTCGGATGGTTCAAGAAATTCTGAAAAGTCAGCATCACTGAAGTGATAATTGTTAAATAGTTACTAGGTTTGTTTTGTTTTTGTTTGAATGTAAGGTAGGAGATGAGCATGATGCATTATTATGGGACTCCTTTAACATTTTTAGTAGATTAGTGGAGCTGAGGTTGGTAATTAACTTTTCTCATTGGAGAGTTTTTAAAGATTTTTTTATTTTATATATATAGAGAGCATGCGCACATGCAAGTGGGTGAGCATGGGGGGAAGGGGAACAAAGGGAGAGGGAGAGAGAGAGAGTCTCAAGCTGACTCTGCACTGAGCGCAGAGCCACATGCAGGGCCTGATCTCATGACCCTGAGATCCGGACCTGAGCTGAAACCAAGAGTCGTCGCTTAACCGACTGTGCCACCCAGGAGCCCCGGGTTGGAGAGTTTTTAAAGAAAAGCCCACGATTTGTTTTAAAAAAGAAAGGCGAGCTGTGTGGTAGAGCTGGCTTCAGAGGGGGCAGCAGTGTTGGTGTCTTCTGTGAGAAAAAGTGAGAGTTCCAACTTTCCTCAGCCTGAGAGGTTTTCAGTGGGGAGGGTCACCATGTCAGAGAAAAAGCAGCCGGTAGACTTGAGTCTCTTGGAGGAAGACAACGAGTTCAGGGAGTTCCCTGAGGAAGACTGGGCTGGCTTAGATGAAGATGAAGATGCACATGTCTCGGAGGATGATTGGGATGATGACAATGTAGATGATGACTTCTCCAGTCAATTAGGAGCTGGACTACAGAAACATGGTTATAAGATGGAGACCTCATAGCATCCAGAAGAAGTGTTGAAGCAAGTTAAACTTGAACTGTTTACTAAATTCTAGGACAGAGAACCCAGAATGGGATACTTAAAAAAATATGTTTATTTCATTACCTGGTTGGATTTATTTTTTTTGTAACACACACACACAAGATGTTTTGCTCTTAAAAAAAAAGGAGAAAAATACTGTGGGGGAATTTTGAAAATAACTTTGTTACTTGGCACATTGGTATTGATCTGATAATTATGCTTGTTTTTGTAAAGATTCACTAATGAGCTAAGGTGTGTCTGCATTGGTACCTTTATGCCTTCATTCATTTGACAAATATTTGAGTGTCTGCCATGAGCCAGGCACTGTTCTAAGTGCTGATGATACAGTGATAAATTAAGACCCAAGTCCCTGTGCTGAGTGACATTTTATTGTTGTTTTGAATTAAGTTAATTATAGACTCTTCATACTAGTATGTAATCAACAGGGCTGACCTAAAGTTGGGAAATAGATAGTTGTCAAAGTTGTGCAATTTGAGGGTTACTAAGAGACTCATTTACTCTAAAATATTCTACTCCTGGCCTTCAGTCCACTGTTACCAGTTTGCTCCTAATAAGTAAGAGTATGTTCCATCTTTTATCACAGTCTTGGGAACACAAGGCTAAGAGAAAATAAATGGGACCTAGGATTGATATGTTGGATTAGCAGCTAATGTTTATTGAGTTTTTACCATGTGTTAGTGTGTCAAGCAAGTACTTTATGTACATTATCTCAGTTAATCACTACATGACTTACTTTAGTGCATTTGACATTATGACCCACAATTTACACATTGGGAAACTGAGGCATAGAGATGTTAAATCTGCTGAAGCTCACAGCCAGTACTTGGTGGAGATGGAATTTGGATGTACTTACCATGCAGTAGGTAAGAGTAGAAAGAATACTGATACATACAGACTTGTGATGTTCTACTAGTATGTGATGGCATACTGTGTAGGTGGAAGGCCTTGGTGAGTGATGGGTAGGTCAAGCTCAAGACAGCTTGTTGTGGGCAGGGAGTGGACAGGGAGGGTTATTGCTTGTTTCAACTGCTTCGCCCTTAGGCTTAATCCTTTTTGTGATAGTCCTGAAGCTCCAGAGTTGCATTTATATACAAGTGCTTGCTTACCCAGCTCACAGGTAAGAGGGACTGGCAGACCAGAGATGATCCTGGTTTTGCCAGTCACTATTGTAGTCAGATTACTTAGTTTCTCTGGACTTCCAGTTTTCTCATCTATAAAATGGAGGCAATAATGTTATCTACCTGGTGTTTTTGTGAGGACGGAATTAGATGATAATACATGTGAAACACATATCACAGTGGTGTGTAGTTAGTGTGCATTATTATTGTTACTATGTTAGTTTTTGTTGTTGTTTTTTGGTTTCTTTGGCCATGTTTAATGTGGAATGTTCATTCAAAAAGAAAAAAAGTGTATTGGAGATTTTGGTGGAATCTTAAAGTTGGCCAAATTAAAGAAGTTCTGAAATTTAGGTGTGCATCACAGTTATCTGGGAACTAGTGAAAACATTTGTCAGAAAGGTGTGGGTGAGGCCTGGGCATTAGCATTTTAACAAGTTTCTCGGTTGATTTACTTGCACACCAAAATTTGAGAACCACTGGCTTAAAACTTTTCTTTATCCTATGCCTAGGGAAGGCTTCAATAATAACAAAAAAGTGTTTGGATTAACCAGGCAGTGTATGGTAGAAGGAAGTGAAATATCGATTACCAGAATCCCTTCATTGATTTTTTTTTTTTCTTCTTCTGTTAAGTTTATTTGGTGCTTATAGGCATTTATCTTGAGAGGACAGGACAGTGTTAAATTTCACACCTAGCTTTAATTGTAATGATTTTTTTCAGCTTTTAACCAGCTTCATTTGGAAGTGAACTGGTTATATTTAATTTTTAAACAATTATACAAATAGCAATAGTAAGTAATACTTGAATAGATCTTAAGACCTTGTTAAACTTTTAAAATTGGATTTCTTTATGTAATGTACTGTTTTGAATTAACCAGACTTGGTATTGTTAGCTGCATCAGGCAGGCTCCCAGCAGGAAAAGAGATTTCATCCTTGATGGTGCAAAAGAAGAGCTTACAGAGGTTAGAGAACAAACAAGGGTGGTGGTGGGGGGCGGGGGGGAGCACCCAGGGAATAGCAATGGTGAGAAGCCCTTAATTCTCCTGAGATTACCGGAACTGAGAGTTGAGAGCTGGCATTGTGGAGGAGGGCCCCGGGAACTGTGGCTTTGAAGCAGTCAGGCAGGGAGGGAGGGGAAGTTCCCTGACCTCCCTCTGTCTTTGGGTCTTGTTCATTGGCTTGCATTGCTGGCACCCACCTGGGGAGCCTAGGTGATGATCTGTGTTGGCTCATCCTCCCAGGGCAGGAACAGAGCAGAGGAGGGATTGGGGGTTTGGTGGAGCAAGTGGAGAGTAAATGTGGAGAATAAATAGGGCATTGATTAGAACCTGTGGGAATTTTTAGCATTTCCTTGGTGTAGTTTAAATAACTTTGAGAGTTGTGATAAATCTCAAAAATGCTTGAGACTACTTACCTTATACATGCTTAGAAAATAGTTCATTCACTTTCTCATCTAACTGGACAGTTTTTTTAGGAACTTTTTTTTTTAAGTAATCTGTGCTCAATATGGGGCTTGAACTCACGACCTGGAGATCAAGAGTTGCATGCTCTATGGACTGAGACAGCCAGGCTCCCCTTAGGAACTTTTAATGATCCATATAACCCAATGAGAAACATATCCTAAGTCTATTAACATAAAACCCTTTTATTAATATATTGTACCTGAGGTACAAGTTCAGAAATGAGGTTTCTGAAATTAGTATTGGTTTGAAATGTTTTTCATTAGAAAAGATCTTTTAATGACCCAAGTTTTTTAAAAAGAATTTTGGCAAGAAGAGGTCTTTGCCTTGTGGAATTTGTATCTCCTGTTCCCCTGGACTCTTGATAGCAAGAAGACCAGAACACAGGCTTAATGTAGTAATAGTTCATAGAAGTAAGACTGTTGTGAAATAATTGTTCTTCTTCCCCAAGTCCTTTTAAAGACACATTAAATTTCTGTATAAATCTGTTGCAGTTTGCTGTTATTCAACTGTCTTTTGTTAATGCCAATTTTACCTAGTTAACCTGAATTCTGGGTACAAGTTTAAATACGTGTTTTTTATTTTGGACAAATTCTTGATTACTAAAGAAAAGGTTTCTCTTAAGAGACGAGATGGTATGAAGGTCCCTAGGATATGAGCGGTACTCCCTCCAAAAACAATTAGATTATAATTTATATTTTCTTTCTACTCTTGAAGGTTCCAGGGAAAAAGTACAAGATTTTCTCAGATTAAACAACTGTTTTTTTTTTTTTTTAAAGATTTTATTTATTTATTTGACAGAGAGAGAGACACAGCGAGAGAGGGAACACAAGCAGGGGCAGAGGGAGAGGGAGAAGCAGGCTTCCTAATGAGCGGGGAGCCCGATGTGGGGCTCAATCCCAGGACTCTGGGATCATGACCTGAGCCGAAGGCAGATGCTTAACGACTGAGCCACCCAGGTACCCCTAAGCAAAATCTGGAGATACACCTACAAAATGATTGAGACTGCTTGTCTCAAGTACAGCTAGACTGAGTCTTGTTCACAGCTTCCAGAAAGGGAAGAACTAACCGTATTGCCTAGGGCTGAGCAAAGTAATCAAATAACAAACACCTGGCTATGAGACTTTAAAATATAAATAAAGGATACTTCTGGATGTAAATGATATAGTTTGGTTTTCTTTAAACAAGTAAGTTTATAAACAAATAAGTTTATAAGACTTTAAAAGAATATGGGAGGCACCTGGGTGGCTCAGTCAATTAAGCGTCCTTGATGTCAGCTCAGGTCTTGATCTCAGAGTCTTGAGTTTAGGCTCTGAGTTGGGCTACAAGCTGGGTGTGGAGCCTTTTCAAGGGAAAAAAAAAAAAGAATATGGTACAAAAAAGAAACAGGTTTGGAGTAAACCACAGAGCACCTGTGCTTGAAATAATACATTTAGACATGTTCTCTGTAAGTGGTTTTTTTTTCCTTCTTTGAAAAAGAGATTTCAAACTTTTTGGGATCTTCTAAAAACATACGCTTTGTTTTGATTTGGTGTTGATAGAATTAGTATCCTGAAGGGGAGAATTGAGGCTGTTGGTTTTTCCATGTTATGCTCTTTGAATTTCCCTGATTTGAGGATTGAGTTATTCCAGGGAGAACTTTTCTTCAGTTCCTTGTTATTTTTTTTCTAAAATTAGATGAAACAACTGTGTTTTGGTTTGTGGGCATGATTTGCTGTCTGTTATCCTTTTGGTATTTTGGGGAAGAACAAAGTGTATTCATGCGTATGTGTTTTCAAGAGGAATGTATTAGCTTCTCTGCTCTTCCTGTCCATCATTGAAGATGAGAGCAGATGATTTTATGTATCTTTAATCCTTTTGTTTGAGGTTTCAAAAAAAAACTGCTGTGTTGGCCGTTGAGATAATGGGGAAAAACAAATGAGTGCTTAGTGTAGACGTAGGCACCGTGTATTCAATGGCAAATTGAGGAGGTTTATATTAGTTTGAGAAAGATTTTCTATCAGGCATGGTGGGGAGGGGAGAGAAGGATGAGAATTGAATGAGTTTGAACATATGACAGATTTCACTACAGCTGTTTTAGAAACCAGAAAAAAATATTTCAGTCAGAATTTTATATTTCTTAGATATATTCTTCTGATAAGTTTGATTTTTTTTGAAGGGGGGCTGTAGCATAAGTTAGGAATTTGTAGACCAGTTGTTTAATTTGGTGATTTTAATGAGTTATTAGCAAAAATGGAGCTAGCCTGATGGTTGTATACAAGAATGTTAGTGTGTCAAAAAATGGGCTATTTTTTTTATTAAAGGTGTACTTCTGGAATTGGTCCAGAATTTCATGGACTTTGGTTCTATTCTCTAGCATTCTATTGTTTGGCATACAACATTGACATAGTATGGTAGAGTACTTGAACAGTGAAAAGGTTTTTGTCATGGGTTGGAAGGTGCCAATATATTATAATAATGGATTGAACGGGTGATCCAGATCCAGAATGATCCTAGAACAGTACATTTCTAATGATTCTTGAGGGCCAGTGATATGCCAGTAGTTCAAGTGTTTTATAGTCATTTTCTCATTTAATTCTAATGTTGACCTTAATAGGTAGCTCTTCTTATCATCTCATTTTACAGCTGAGAGAGCTGAGGTGGAAATAATTTGCTAGGTTGATACAAGTAGTAAGGTGCAGAGCTGAGGGATATCTTCCAGTGGTCTGGATCCAGAGCCTTTGCCCCATTTAGAATTCTAAGTTACCTTTTTCTGTGTTCTCTTAAAGACTCAAAGCTTTGAAAACCCCTTCAGGATTAATCTGTTCTGTCTACTGTATCTAAACAAGGGATGGTAACATCATGACAGTCTCGCAGCTACTGCCTGCTTTCAAGTGTAAAGCAGTAACTCCTCTGTCATACCCTCTTTTGTCCTTGCCCTCAGATTCCTGTTCTACACAGTGCTCCAGCTTCCCCTGCCAGCTGATGAGAGAGGGGAGACCTTCTGGACAGTGTCTAAACTATTCTTTACAGTTTTTAAACCCCTTAACTATACATTTTAATTAATACTTCATGAATTTGCTTTAAACAAATATATTCCTGTAAAGTTTCATGTAAATTAAATAAAGAATTAAATTGTAATTTCATATTATCCTGGGAAAGATTATTTATTTATTTAAAGTATTCCAATAGTGATTTTTTTGTAAAGGGAAGACTCTTTTTGTTGAACAGTGGTTGTTTTCTAGATTATGCTAACAAATATGGATATTTCACATATTACTGTTGTATAAACATAGGTCTGGCTAAATACACATTTTATATAAATATGCCAGAATTAAGCTTGGTCTCATATTCTGCTTGATGTTACTAATAAAAAGGGATTGGGTAATAGGGGTTTTTCTTAAATAAATGCTATTTGTTGGATTTGCCCTCAAATGTTCTATATTAGGGAGCCATCTACACTAAGAATAATACTCTTTTAAGCAGTAGAGTGAGGTTCAATATGTAGCACAATACTGTATACATATATATACTTACTTTAAAAATTCTTTTTGTGTCATATTTATTAGGTAAATGATAGTGTTCTGTTTTGATGCTAAAATCAGTATTTTACGTGACTGAAATAAATTGTTTGAAAATAACAGTTAAACTTAGAGACATAGTTTTATTAAAAAATTGTTATGGTTGAAAAGCAGACAAACTGTTGTTTGGAAAACATACTTTCATGTAGCTCTGGGTAAAATATTTATTTCCTGTACCTAATACCATGCTAATGAGGCCATGAACCCGGATTCATTGTAATCTGTGTTCTGCCCTAAACACTCAACAGAGACTACTCTGTAACCTCGTAATTAATAGATCCAGTGGCCTCATTTAGATCATTATTCTTTTCCAACCTGTTCAACTATTCACCAACTAATCCTCCTTGAATTCTTTTCTCTTAGCTTTTGTGGTCATGCACTCTGTCAGGTCTCTGACTTTTCCTGTTTTGTTTTTACTCCTTAATTCTCTCTGCCCATGCCTTTACTGTTCATGTCTCATAAACTCATGTACTTGGCACTTTGCTCTACTCACTCTGTTCTTATTTTTGATAATTAGTCCCATGGTTCCAATTCTTATTTTTAGTGATTTCCCCTAAATTTCTTTCTGTATCAACTTGACCATCATTTCTAAACTGATGCTCTATAGACGTCTTCAAATTTCACAGTTCCCATCAAATCCACCTCCTTTGAGAAACTTGGATCTTCTTCTGTTTCCTGTATGATAGCCCCATTGCCCTAGTTATTCAGGTTCAGAATTTTCACTCACCTTTTCCCTCTTGTCATATTCTTTCACTTGCCAAACCCTGTTCTTCTGGGAGGTCATCCTTCACTTTCTAGTCCTGTCTGAGTGCAGGCTTCATTACTTTTTCTTCCATACACATCTCCTTGTGTTTGGCCCTTTTCCTCAATGCACAACACAGCCTATCCTGTGCATTGCCTTTAGGGCTATGTTTCAGAGTAGAAATCTGATTGTAATATTCTCTTGCTGAATAAGAATCCTTATTAGCCTTTATGAATACATTTCAGAGTCCCGACTTGTACTGTGGGGTTGAAACTCTTATGGCCTAATCTCTTGGCTCACTTTTCCACTGCAGCACTTGTCACACTTCCACCACTGTGCCATGCCCTAGCCCCGTTGACCTGTTCCTTAAACATGTCCCCATTCTCCCATCTTCCTACTGTTGTTCAAACAGACCTTTGTCTGGAATTCACTTTCCTTTAGTCTTACCTATCTTTCAGGAACTGTTTGAATTAAATCTTTCAAAATAGTTTTTCCAAATTTACTGTTCGGAATTATACCTGTTTTATAATATTCATCACAGATTATGTAATATATATGTGTCTTCTTTCATTGTCCCCTACTCTCACTGGATTGATTATGAATGACTAGAGAATGTGAGCTGCCTAGCAAAAGATTTGGTAAGATTTTATGTAGATCAGTGGATCTCAGGTTTTAGGATTCTTTTCTACTCATAATTATGGAGGACTTCCTAAGATTTTGTTTATCTGGTTATATCAGTACTTACTGTGTTAGAAATTAAAATTTAGAAATTAAAAACTTATTTAATCCATCTAAAAATAAATAATAAATGCATGTTAACAGAAAATGACATTTTATGAAAAATAACTATTTTTGGGGTGCCTGGCTGGCTCAGTCGGTAGAACATCTGACACTTGATCCTGGGTTGTGAATTTAAGCCCCACGTTGGGTGTAGAGATTACTTAAAAATTAACAAAAAGAAAAATAACTATTTTCCAAAACAAAGATTTGTGAAAAAAGTGGCACTATTTTATATTTTTGTAAATCTTTATAATGTCTAACTTAATAGAAGATAACTGGATTAAATTTTCCTGCATTATGTTATTTTTGGTTGAACTGTAGATGAAGAAATCTGGCCTCACACAGATATATCCTTTGGAAAGGAAGTGGTAATGTAACCTTTTTAGATAACTGTGTATATCCTTCTTTGATCTTCACCAAAACTCAGCAGGTGGTAATTTCCTAAAGTTCCAAGGTGGAATCTTAAACCATACTAGTGAACTTTTGCACTGTTATATTACAATGTATTGGTGTATTTTGCAGTCTGATGTATCTTTTACCCATGCATGATTTTATAACATGATGTATTGGTCATTTGAAACACACTGTTTTGTTGAATTATGTAGATCTTCCAAATTTCTGTAATATCAAAAAATTATATTTTGATTTCATCAGAAAAGTCTTAACTATTTAAACTTAAACAGCATAAGCTATTATGCTTAAGGTGGCAGATACAAATTTTCCCAGATTCTGCTTTTCCCTTGAATTTTATTATTGTCAACAAATATTGTCAGTTGCTTTCCTTGTAATGACAGGCTCTACTCAAAAAACAAACAAAATCCCAAATTTGCCAAAAACCCAAGTTTGCAAAGCCAAGGTTTGTTAGTCAGTGTTGCCAGTAACCATGGTATTTTATGGAAAAAAAAAAAAAGTTCCTGAAGATTACAACTCAAACATTCACACAAGTATGTTCCTTGAGGAAGCCATCATATTTTGTTTTACAGTGAAGTACTTAATGTGCAGTTCCTATTTCATCACATAGAATGTTAAAAAGATGTATTTAGGATCAAGATATACTAAAATGAATAAATTTTACTGCTTAGTTAAGTATTCTTTTTTTAAAGATTTTATTTATTTATTTGAGAGAGAGAGGGAGAAGCAGACTCCTTGCTGAGCAAGGAACTTGACGCGGGACTCAATCCCAGGACCCTGAGGTCATGACCTCAGCTGAAGGCAACAGCTTAACCGACTGAGTCACCCAGGTACCCCCTCTTTTTTTTTTTTTTTTAAGATTTTATTTATTTGACAGAGAGCAAGAGAGCACAGGCAGGGGGAGCAGCAGAGGGAGAGGGAGAAGCAGACTCCCTGCTGAGCAGGGAGCTTGACATGGGGCTTAATCCCAGGACCCTGGGATCATGACCTGAGCTGAAGGCACTTACCAGATTGAGCCACCAGGTGCCCCAGTCAAAAGTATCCTTAAGTGAAACCAACATTCTTTTATTGTGGGTGCAGTGACCCCTATCTTGGTTCTGGCTAAAGTGGTAGAAGTTTTACCTATCATTGGTTCTGCATAATTAGGGTAAATGTAACTATAGTGAAAAAGGCAATTGTCTTATTATTATGAAAATAATTTTGACCTTGTTGACTCTCTGGAAGGGTCTCAGGGATCTTCAGGAGTCCATTGACTTGGAGAACTGCTGGTCTAGGTAATTGTCCGCTTGAGTTGTGAATGTGTTCAGGTTTCCTCTAGGCCAGACATGTAGAATCCTAGAAAGTTAGAAATGGACATTACCCTGGAGTTAATTTAATTCTAATTCCTCATTAAAAAGTTGAGGAAACAGGTTTAGAGAGGTTAAGAGACTTGATGAAGGCCATACAGTTAAATTAGAGGCAGAACTGAAAAGATAATTCATGTGGCTCTTAGTTCAGAATTCATTTTTTCTATCAATATTGTGAAATTTAAAAATTTAGAGGATGGGGCCCCTGGGTGGCTCAGTCGCTTAAGGGTCTGACTCTTGATTTCCGCTCATGTAATGATCTCAGAGTCGTGGGATCGAGCCATGCATTGTGGGCTCTGTGCTGGGTGTGGAGCCTACTTAAGATTCTCCCTCTCCTTCTCCCTGTGGACCCCCCGCCCCCCACACTCTGTCCACCAAAAAAAAAAAAAAATTGGAGGTAATTTCAGACACATTTCATATAAAGCTATAACTAGAAAATAAGTATTTTTTTAATGCTATAATATGGATACTGTCAAATAGAATTCCTTAGGGGATAAGTTGTTGAACTCTGTGACCCCGAACTCTAGGATCAGCTTTCATCTGTTTTTCGCCTTTTTCCCATCTAGTTGAATATGAAATTGCTGTAGTCCCATGGACAATTGAGAAATTGAGATAATTCAACAATTAATGTATAATCATTGCTAAGAAAAGTCTTAAAATATACCCTGGTAAAAATCAGTATCATTAGTTTGACATTTAAGAGAACAGCATATAATTATATACAAAAATGAAAAATAATTGAGCATATTTTAGAGAATTTTTTTTTTTTTAAATCATTGACTGTGGAAAGTTTTAAGCATGTTAAGAAAAGAAGAGCTATGAACCACCATGTACCTATTGCCCAGATTCAACAGTTTGCAACTTATGACTAATCTTATTTTACCTTTTCTTTATCTAAAACTACTCCCCCTCCCGCCTCATATTATTTTGAATCAGATTCCAGATATCATATAATATCATCTATAAACATTTCAGTTTGTAAAAGTATTTTTTTTTTTTTTAAGATTTTATTTATTTATTTGACAGAGAATTAGCGAGAGCAGGAACACAAGCAGGGGGTGTGGGAGAGGGAGAAGCAGGCTTCCCGCTGAGCAGGGAGCCCGATGTGGGGCTCGATCCCAGGACCCTGGGATCATGACCTGAGCCGAAGGCAGACGCTTAACGGCTGAGCCACCCAGGTGCCCCAAAAGGGAGTATTTCTTAAAACTTGTAATTAGGCGTATGTAATGAAATCAGGACTTGATCTCTAATAAATTTGAATGAACCTCTCAGAGTTTTTTCTAGCTTAACCAGCAAAAACCAGAAACAAACAAAAATCCTTCTCCTTTTGATCCTGCCATTTTTCTTGTTCTTTTGCCTTATATCTCTTAACCTTACTTTAAATTTCTTGGAAGAGAAGGCTCTATTAGCTGTTTCTGTTTTTCCTATTTTTAAATGAGTTTACTTTAGTTTTTTTGTTTTTTTTTTTTTTTAAGATTTTATTTATTTGAGAGAGAGAGCACAAGCGGCAGGGAGAGGGTCAGAGGGAGAGGGAGAAGCAGACTCCCCGCTGAGCAGGGATCCCAATGTGGGGCTCGGTCCCACTACCCTGAGATCATGACCGGAGCCAAAGGCAGATGCTCAACTGACTGAGTTCCCTTTTACTTTAGTTTTTTTAATGAATTTGCTACAGAAATCATATTTTGCCTCTCCAGACATTTTACTCTTAGGATTTTTAAGGTTGTATCTGTTGCAAAATGCATAAATAACTTCTTTTACCTGGTAGTTTTAGAATATTGAGATGCCAATAATCTGGTCTGTTTTGGGTGAATTTAATACAAGAATTTTTCTTTATTTTACAAGACGGAGTACAGACTTCTAGTTATAAAACAGAACAAACAGATGGTTACCAGAGGGGAGGTGGGTGCAGGGATAGGTGAAATAGGTGAAGGGGATTAAGATTACATTTATCTTGATGAGCATTGAGTAATATATAGAATTGTTGAATTACTATATTGTACACCTGAAACTAATGTAACACTGTTAACTATACTGGAATTAAAACCCCCCAAACCCAAAAGAAACAAACAAAAATAAATTAGACATGGGGATATAATGTACAGCGCAGGGAATGTAGTTAATATTTGTAATATGTCTGGTGACAGATGGTAGCTAGATTTACTGTGGTAATGACTTTGTAATGTATATAAATGTTGAATGTGGTACATCTGAAACTAATATTGTGTATCTACAACATTTTAATAAAAAAAAGTGATACTATAGAGAGATTGCCATAAAGATACATAAAGAGAGTCCATAAAGAGATACTTATTTGAAAACATGACCAGAACTAATTTTCTCATATTGTTTTAGTACAGAATTAGGTATTTGTTATCTTCTCTCTAGTATTTGAACTTTTAAATCCTTATGCCTTTAGTTCTATAGACATTTTCCAATGACTATTATTTGTCTAACTAAAAGTTAGATTGCTCTTTTTTTTTTTGAAAGTTAGGTGTCTTTTATTTGATTTATCTTTCCTGAGGTTTTGATGTTGTATTGACAATTTAGCTGAACCTTGATGGATAATAATATAATTAAAGAATCTTAGATTTGTTAACAAGGATAGTGTAGATGGCTTTGCCCAAAAATATATAAAAATGTAAACTATAAGGCACATACATGAGTTAGCACTGCTGTTTCTTTTTTTTTTTTTTTTTTAAGATTTTATTTATTTGACAGAGAAAGAGATAGCGAGAGAGGGAACACAAGCAGGGGGAGTGTGAGAGGGAGAAGCAGACTTCCCGCTGAGCAGGGAGCCCAATGCGGGGCTCCATCCCAGGACCCTGGGATCATGACCTGAGCTGAAGGCAGATGCTTAACAGCTGAGCCACCCAGGCACCCCGCAGTGTTGTTTCTTACATTAGTTTTCTTTGTAAAAGAATTCTGCAAAGGGCCCTTTTACTGGCCTTTGTTAAAGTGTATATATCTCTCCAAGAAATTGATTAATGAACAGAAAAGGAAAGAAATGAATGTATGTTTTAATTGAGGATACATTTATCTGTACCTATTCCTCATGAAAGCTGCAGTATTTATATTTGGACTCCAGATGCTCAATGTATTTCTGGGTAAATAAAATTTAAGGGAAGAAATCAGCTAATCAAAGTTATAACCTGAACATGAAAAATTCCCCTGATTTATGAGACAATATGAAATATTTCCCTGATTCCTCTCTGCAGTATAAATGAGAATTTGGGGTGACTTTCCAAACAATACTATATCAACATAAAAGTGATTTGATTTTACATTTGTTACTGTTGGAAGTGAAGGAATAAATTCTTGGGTTGTTTTAAAAATCCTGATGTCTGGGGGCACCTGAGTGGCTCAGTCAGTTGAGCACCTGACTCTTGATTTTGGCTTGGTCATGGTCTCGGGGTCATGGGATCCAGCCCCCCTTCCGGCTCCATGCTCGGCAGGGAGTCCACTTGAGATTCTTTCTCTCCCTCTCCCTCTCCTTCTCCCTCTCCTCCCATCCCTCCTTGCCCCCTTCCCCCCCGGCATTCTCTCTTTCTCTCGAATAAATAAATAAATCTTCTAAAAAAAAATCCTGTTGTCTGGGCCACAGCCTAGACCCATTAAATCTGAGCTCTTGGGAGGGTGAGACCTAGATGGCAGTACTTTTTCAAAGGTCTTCAGATGACTCCAGTGTGCAGCTCAGTTGTTTCTCTCTCTTTTTTTTAAGATTTTATTTATTTATTTGTTTCTCTTTTTTTAATATTAAATCTGCGTAAATAAAACTTTTTATCAAATACTAAGGAAACTTTTGATGATCAAAATGTTTTAAAAAGGAGCGCCTGGCTGGCTCAGTCGGTTGTGTCTGCCTTCGGTTCAGGTCATGATCTCAGGGTCCAGGGATTGAGCCCTGCGTTGGGCTCCTTGCTCAGTGGGGAGTCTGCTTCTCCTTCTCTGTCTGCTCATGTGTGTGCTCTCTCTCTCTCAAATAAATAAATAAAAGCTTAAAAGAAATTATTAAAATGACATACTTGTTATTCATTACAGAATTTGAAAATAGAAGTTAATTTTGTTGAATCTAGTTTATAGAATACCTTTGTGGACCAATCAATCCTATTTTAAGCTTCTACACAATTAACTTACTGTTTGTTCAGTATGGAAATCCATGTAACCAAAATGAAGTGAATAAGAATCCTTGATATTTCTACCATGTATAGGTAATCACTATTGTTGGCATTTTGCTGGATGATATTTTAGTGTGTGCCTGTATGTACACCTATATATTTTTAACAAAAATGAAATTAAAGTAAAATAACTACCCTCCCCTTTATTGAAGGCCTTAAAAATTAAATGCATTTTCATCTCTGTAGGGTGATTCAGAAATTTCATTTCTGTACCGGGGATTTATGATTTTTGGGTTCTGTGACTACTGTTTCTGTATAAAGAAAAGTAATTATCCTTAGATGCTGTCATGACATTTTGCTGTAGCCCCACTTAATAACTGCTTAATGATTTATGTAGATGAATGTCCATTTATAGTCCAAACCAAATATGTTCTTGAGATGTTATATATAACATAAGCATTTTTGTTTTTTAATTTTTATATAATGAAATGGTTATGAATTATGTATTTACTTTCCTAAGAATATTATTTAAAAACATGATTTCAATATTTTTGCACCAAATAGGATTAATGAATTTACATTAATTATAGCCCTATACAAATTTAAAGAATTTATAGATTTTCTTCCCATAATCCAGTAATTTGAATAAACTTATCTTTTATTTTTGACATGCTCTTTTTATATATTCATGTATCTTGCTGCCACTAAATTGCTGATATCCTCCTATATTCTCTTGGATCTTTTTTGCCATTATTAGAGAATGACTGTAGTATTTAGTATATTATGTGAGTGTTGAGATCTTTAATGAAACATAGTAAAGAAGTGTTTTTACTTTTCATGTAACAGCTATCTTTTACCTTTTATTTATTTTATTTATTTTTAGAGAGGGGGAGAGAGAGAGAGAGAGAGGTGGGGAGAGGGGCAGAGCGAGCGAGAGAGAATCGAGGGTCTCCCACAACCCTGAGAGATGACCTGCGCCGAAACCAAGAGCTGGATGCTTAACCAGCTGAGCCACCCAGGCGCCCTGTCTTCCACCTTTTAAAAAATGCTTTCTTAAGTAATAGAATATTATGGTGTATTTCTTAGAGATTTTTCTTTAGTGAGGAAAATCAAGGAAATGGGAGTTTTCCCCTTAGCTTTTTTTTTTTTTAAGGTTTTATTTATTTACTTGACACAGAGAGAGAGAGACACACACAGCGAGAGAGGGAACACAAGCAGGGGGAGTGGGAGAGGGAGAAGCAGGCTTCCTGTTGAGCAGGGAGCCCGATGCGGGGCTCGATCCCAGGACCCTGGGACCATGACTGGAGCCGAAGGCAGACGCTTTACTACTGAGCCACCCAGGCTCCCCTCCCCTTAGCTTTTTATCCCCTCCCCCTTCCCTGACTTTTGTGAAGTGGTGCTTAGAAACTTGGGTGGGTTAGATGGGGGATTGTTTTATTGCATGTATGCAAGATTATACTTTGATATAACATTTCTACGTTGTAAAGAAGGTGCTGTTTTCACAGTACTTAGTTATGTCCCAGTAGACCAGTGTGTTCTCTCCAGTAAATAGGATCCTCCTAGGTCTTGGAATTTGGGGTTGCTGGGTTTTGCCACTGGTAAGTTTAGAGTCCGAATAGTAATTGGGCTAAGCAAATCCTTCTGTGGCTATCAGCAGGCATGGAAGAATGTGTGTAGGTCACCTCTGGGTTGGGAATACGTACAGAAGGTACTGCTGCCTTGGCTTCTGGCATGGGGCACTGGGCTGGCCCTTGTCCCTGGATACTTTGAATGAGACACTTTGGCAACTATCCAGATTGGAAGTATACCTTCTTAGGTTCCAGATCTACCTTGGCTCGTATGAGGGCAGTGTATGAGGATAGCAGCACCCTGGGTGGATGCCTGGTTTTGCCAAAGATCAGTCTCCTGCCTTGAGAGCTGTGCTGTGCTGCTTATCTGTTGACAGTCTGGGAGCAGATTGCCAAATACAGGTCAGGAGGTGTATATGACCTGTAAAAGGATCCTCTCCTGGGGCACCTGGGTGGCTCAGTCGTTAGGCGTCTGCCTTCGGCTTGGGTCATGATCCCAGGGTCCTGGGATCAAGCCCTGCATCTAGCTCCATGCTTGGCAGGAAGCCTGCTTCTCCCTCTCATGTGAAAAAATTTAAGCTGTGCTTCTTCGTATATCTATTAACATTAGATCAGTCCTTTTGAAAACTTAGAAAGCTAAATTTAGTACTTTGTGTCCATTCTTCTTTCTTAATTTCTTTGTTGAGGTTTTGTGTACTACTTTTTCTGGCCTCAAGGTTGAAGAAGTCTGACTGTATAAGACAGGCTGTTACACTTGTGTACACATACACACTTAGAGCACCAGTTTGAGTTTCCAGAGTTTATTACATTTTTGGATGAAAGTTATTTAAAAGATTTATTTGTTTGTTTTTAGAGAGAGAGAGAGAGAGGGGAAGTGTGCATGCACCCATGAGTGGGGGGGGAGGGGCAGAGGGCCTCTCAAGCAGACTCCCTGCTGAGCGCAGGCTCAATCTCAGGACCCTGAGATCTTGACTTGAGATGAAATCAGGAGTCAGGCGCTTAACCGACTTGCAGGCACCCCTGAAAGTTATTTTAATGATCACTTTTTTTTCTGATATAAAACCAATAGCTATTCTTTGAAAAGTTTAAAAAATGGGAATGTGTAAAGGAGAAAAGAAAAATCACTTATAATGCCACCACTTAGAAATAGTATTAATATTTTTATGTATCTTCTGTTTTGAAAAACTTAATTTATTAGTTCTTATTGCCAAATCAGATAAATATTATGCTCTTTCTTCAAATTTTTTCCTAATTAATTGTAATTTATCTGGAATTTATTTTGGAGCATGGTTGGAAAGTTATTTTAAAGTTATAATAATCATTTTCCTTTTTCATACTGCTAAGAAGGAAAAGTCTGATCTTTTGGACTTATTAGGGAAGATTTTTTATTTAATTCTTCATATTCTTTGTCAACTCCTATAAATTGTTTTGAAAATTATTTTTTACACTGTCTTCATTTAAAATTAATCACTCATAAGAGAATGCATTCTTTTGCCAACAACGCATCAAAACAATGTGATACAGATACAGTTGACATACCCCTAGACCACCACCTGGTTGTTTTCCATCTAGAAACTAAGCATTGTTATCATTTTTGTGTGTATACTTCTGTATCTTTTACTATTATTGCAGTTTTTGGCTTGTAGAAATAATATAGGGGGTTGTGTTTTGTTTTAAGTTGTGTGTGGAGCCCAACATGGGCCTTGAACTCATGACCCTAAGATCAAGACCTGAGCTGGGCTCAAGAGTTGGACATTTAACCAGCTGAGCCACCCAAAATAATGTAGTTTTGTATGTTTTTTGACATTAAAGATCTTGTACTCTACAAATGTTTTGTAACTTCATTTTTTCATACAACACTAGACCCTAGGTGTCCATCTTAAAAGGTAAAGATTCACTTTACTGTTTTTATTTTATTTATATTATTATTTTTTTCTTTAAGTAAGTTCTGTACCCAGTGTGGGGCTTGAACTCATGACCCTGACATTAGGAGTTGCATGCTCTACCGACTGAGCTAGCCAGATGCCCTTCACTTTACTGTTTTTAATTGCTGCATGGCTTTCTGTAATTCAGATATAGCATAGTTTATTAAACCATCTTCTATATTGAAAGGTATTTAGGTTGTTTGCATTTTTTCTCTTATTCACAGTAGTACAAGCAATATCCTTGGTGTGTACTGAGTGCTGGTTCAGAAGATTTGCTATAGTGTCACTAACAGAACAACTTGACATTACAGGTTTTTAATTTTTGTCGCCGTGGTAGTGAAAAACTATCTTGTTTTAATTACATAAAACAGTATCTTTCTTAAGGGGAAATACCAGAATTTAATGATAAAGATGGATGAAATATGGTTTTCTGGACATAATTCTTTACAGAGATATGGCTGGCTGTTTGAAACAGACTTTGTGTTTAAAAGATTAAAAAAAAGTTGATTCGTGATTTTATATGAAGAAGCACTGAGTTCTCTTTCCCTAATTCATTTTAGTTAGTTTAGTTCACATTTGAATTGAGTTGTAATTCAGGGGAAAAACGCATTCTTTGCTTTCCAGTTTCCAGAATCAGATGTTTTAAAAACTAAGACCTTGGGAAACATTCCCAAGCTTGAGAAAACACAATTTGTCTAATATGAACCAGGACACCCTTTTATATTTTGATTTACAGGAATAGAAAAATAGGAATATATTTGAAAGTGGTTTGGAAAATAGGCAAGTAATGGATTAATTAGAATTCATATATTAAGAGTGTAGCTTTTTAAATTTAAGTATTTTATAAATGCATCATTGGTATTTGGTTAGTAGTGGTGTGATATGTAGGATAAGCAAACTGAAACAAATAGGAATATGGTATTAAAAGGAAATGATCAGGGCGCCTGGGTAGCTCAGGCGTTAAGCATCTGCCTTCGGCTCAGGTCATGATCCCAGAGTCCTGGGATCGAGTCGTGCATCGGTCTCCCTGCTCGGCGGGCAGCCTGCTTCTCCCTCTCCCACTCCACCTGCTGTGTTCCCTCTCGCTGTGTCTCTCTCTCTCAAAAAAAAAAAAATCTTTAAAAAATAAAAGGAAATGATCATAAAAAATAACCCAACCAACCAGTTTCTCTGACGTAAATTTCACTTTTTAAAAAAAGATTTTATTTATTTATTTTAGAGGGAACAAGAACATGCATGAATGAGCGGGGGAGGGGCAGAGGGAGGGAGAATCTGAAGCCAACTCTGCGCTCGGCACGGAGCCCCTCATGGGGGCTAAATCCCATGGCGGTGAGGTCATGATGGAGCTGAAGCCAAGAGTTGGACATTTAACTGACTTAGCCACCCAGGCACCCCTAAATTTCACTTTTATTAGTGATTTCCTATGTCTGTTTTGATTATAATTTTCTTATAATGGTCAAGGTCTAAAGCACCGTATAATTATTGTACAGTGTAGTATATTTTCTTCTGAACTTTATCGTTTCTTGAGAATTCTGCAGATATTGAACAGTTTTTTTTGAATTATTTTTATGGTGTTTAATTTTTAAAATTTTTAAAATTTTTTTTAGAGAGACTGCACATGAGCAGGGATGGGGGGCAGGGGAAGGGATAGAGGGAGAGAGAGAGAGAATCATAAGCAGGCTCCATGCTTAGCAGGGAGCCCGGTGTAGGGCTCAATCTCATGACCCTGAGATCATGACCCGGGCCAAAATCAAGAGTCGGACACTCAGCAGCTGAGCCACCCAGTGCCCCTTTGGGGTGTAGTTTTATGTGTCTTATATTTGTTTAGTGAAAATAACTAATAGGAATAGCTTTTAAAATTAAATCTCTTTGATGCACCCAGTCATAGAATTGCTCCCACTTGTTTACAGTATCCAATCCAGAGTGAACTCCTTGAAATCACCCAGCCAAAGCCAAAATTTTAAAATAGGTTCTAATACCCTCTTTCTGAGAAGCCCCACCGTTCTCTGTGATGAGAATTCTCCCTTAGTGCAACAAGTAATAAATCCAACTTGTTCAACTATTAAAAAAAAACCTAAATCTCTGCCTTCACTTTTCTTATTTTCTGGAGGGGAAAAATGCTTTCAAAGTGGGGCCATTTAACTTTGGATTTTGTTTCTGTTTTTGTTTTTTTTAAGTAGGCTCCACGACCAGCGTGGAGCCCAGCGTGGAGCTTGAACTCACAACCCTGAGATTAGAACCAGAGGTGAGGGCGCCTGGGTGGCTCAGTTGGTTAAGCGACTGCCTTCGGCTCAGGTCATGATCCTGGAGTCCCGGGATCGAGTCCCACATTGGGCTCCCTGCTCAGCGGGGAGTCTGCTTCTCCCTCTGACCCTCCTCCCTCTCATGCTCTCTGTCTCTCATTCTCTCTCTCGCAAATAAATAAAATCTTAAAAAATAAATAAATAAAATAAAATAAAATAAAATCTTTAAAAAAAAAAAAAAAAAAAAAGAACCAGAGGTGAGATCAAGAATCTGACACTGAACTGATTGAGCCCTTCAGGTGCCCCTAATTTTGTTTGTTACTTAAATTCTTATTTAAAAATGCCTTTATTATTATTATTTTTAAAGATTTTATTTTATTTTATTTTATTTTTAAAGATTTTTATTTATTCATTTGAGACACAGAGAGAGAGCATGAGCAGTGGGAGAGGCAGAAGCAGGCTTCCCGCTGAGCCAGGAGCCCGATGTGGGGCTCGATCCCAGGACCCCAGGATCATGACCTGAGCCGAAGGCAGACGCCCAACCACCTGAGCCACCTAGGCACCCCTTAAAGATTTTATTTTTAAGTAATCTCTACGCCCAACATGGAGCTCAAACTCACAACCCTGAGATCAAGAGTCACACACTCTACCAACTGAGCCAGCCAGGTGCCCATAAAAATGCCTTTTAAAAACATGCATATTTATAACTATTATATTTATATGTTTTAATTCACAAAGTTGCTTTTCATTTGTGATACTTTATTGTAATGTCTCAGTTTTACTTTAGAAACTACATGTTATGTTCAATAACAGTTTTGGGTAATGGCATAAAATCATTGTTAAAATAGGACACTTTAAATATGTGATCTTAATATTCTACTGAAAGCATTTTATGAACCTCTTGTTCTTTGCAGAGACAAGCGAAGGTATGTGCTGGATTTGGAATTCTGTAGAGATGAATCAGTGGTGGTATATATCTGCTTCCCCAAAACTTTAATCTTAGCATCTGAGACTATATTGTTTGTACATGATCTAACCTAACATGCAGCTTTCTTTAAACATTTGACTTGAAGAGGGCATTCATTATTCATCTGTTCAATCAACAAATACTTAATAATTCCTTATATATGATATACTGTATTAAGTGCTGGTAGTATATGGGTGAACAGGACATGATTCTTGTCTTTAAACTCTAGGAGAGATTAAAATTTAACAACAAAGTACCAAAGTAGAGAGAAACTAGTGTTTTAGAGAGTTAAAAGTAGGTGCAGAGGAAGGAGCACCTAATTCTGAGAAGAGTTTTGGTGGAAGATTTCAAGGAGGAGAGATTTGTTTAATTTTTTTTTTAAAAGATTTTATTTATTTGAGAGAGAACAAGTGGGGGGAGGGGCAGAGAGAGAGAGAAGCAGGCTCCCTACTGAGCTGGGGATCCGATGTGGGGCTCGATCCCAGGACCCTGGGATCATGACCTGAGCCGAAGGCAGACGCTTAACCGACTAAGCCACCCAGACGCCCCATATTTGTTTAATTTTTGAAGCAGTGAGTGGAAATGCATTATGTGAAGAACAAGGGAGAGGCTTTTCTGGCAGAAGGATTGCAAATTGTGTGGGTGGGTGACTCTTCAGTGTACTTGGGGCACAGAATACATGCTGAGTGCAGAAGATAGCCTTGGGGAAATTGACCCATTCAGTCTAGTGAGAAGGGATACAGTCTGAGTGACTTCATCTCCAAAATGGTGTTGACATGTTGATCTGTGCTGTGTGATAAACTCAGCTTTCCAGGTTTTCAAGATTGCATGTGTTTCCTCTAGTGTCACCTGGAGAAACTGTTTCTATTCAAGATAAGATAAGACAAAGGGATGGGAGGAGTGGGGTGTCACCTAAACCGTACATAGACAGATGAGGAGCTGTGCTGGAGCTCAGAGTGAAACTAATTATTCTAAGTAACCTAACTCCAAATATTGAAGTGAGGCGAGTCTGTTAATGCGCAGGCACGGTAATGGAGATAACTTTGGAATGGACTTCATAGTTCCTTGGCTGAATAGAATTTTCATAAACGTATTTTCTTTGCGTTTTGAACCTGAGCTTGTGCTGGACATTTTGTTGCAAGTTAGTGATAGGTTGAAATGCAATTAATATACATTAGTTGTCTTAATTCATATCAGTTTAAAATAGCTTTATGTTGTTGTGAATTTATCTTTTTTTCTCTCCCTTCTTTACCCTACAGTCAAGATGATAGTCTCTTATTGCTGCTTCCCCAGAATCTTTTTTTAATCTTTTCTATATAGCTGCTGAAAAAGAAAAGTAGAAAAAAAGACATAATTTAGTTTTTTAACATGGTGATTATTACAAATTTTTTCTAATTTTCCCTTTGCCTGCTATTTATTTAGTTTACCATGTCAAATAAATTACTGTTTTCTTAACCAGTTTGTTGCTGTGGTTGTTATACTTATCATCCTTGCTCTGATATCCCATCTCTAGATTCATGTTTCCTTTCTCTTCTTTATCTTTTCTCTTTTAAGCCTGTTTTCCATCTGTCCTTGTTTCCTTGCCCCATATCTATTATTTTTGTGCTTACTGTCTCTTAAGCTGAGAACAGGTTCTTTGTCTGACCAAGGATTCTGGCTATCTTCATGAACCTCTCTGAAATCTACGTGTTGCAAATTTAGCTTTTTGCAGAAGAACAAGTGATGGTCTTTGATATCCCCAGATAGCCCAGAGTCTCTCATTCCTCAAAGTCCCTCTAGTTTTATCCCAGAGCTTTATTTTTCTCTGTCCTTTGGGAAATAGGCTACTGGTATTAGGTCTTCTGTTCATTTCAAATGAGGAATATTACATGGATTACATGATTATTGGGTTCACTGAACCAGTGACCCAACTTGGGAAATTAGGACATTGAAGTAGCCTTGTTAAATGGGGCTTTCAGTGCTCCTTCCTTTGACCCTTCCTGTATTTTGGTGACAGTTCACAGGGTGGAGCTCTTTATTTTAACAATGAAATATTTCACGAAGGGCGTAGTTTCCACCTCTAAGATGACATTTGATGTCTCATTTGTTATTGCTCTTTTAAACATCCTACTTGCCTCAGTAATGCTGACACATACCATAATTAGACAAGGCCTTGGGCTGTATCAGGAGATCAGTAAAATCGACTATTTTGGCAATAACAGCAAGGCTCCTCACTAAGGTCCAGGATCCAATTGTCTATGGTCATTTTTATTACTATTTAGTGTTTGGTAGTAGTTTTGAAATTTATTGTCTAGATTGAAACATGTTTACATGAATTTTACTTACATTTGTGAATCTTCTAAGTGAGGCAGAGCAAAAAGGCAGGCTGTGTTTCAGGGAGAAGTCAGTTTCTGCCTTAATGTGAAGGGATGGAGGGAAGAAGTTGGAATATAGTCCTTATTCATCAGTTTGCCTTCAGTAGGACCATGGTGGAAAGACCTTTCTGTATGAACGGATTAAGAGGTCCTGGATGAGGGTGACTTTATTTGAGGGATTGGGTGTTGTGTTGGGAGAGAAGTTTGAACTAACTCAGGTTGGGCATAGAGAATGGAGGTGAAGTTGAAAGCTAGAATTAGGAGTGTAATAAAATCAGGCTGAAGAAAACTAACAGACCGTAGGATGTGGCAGTGAAGAACAGAGCAGGGTGAAAGGGAAGTTTGTACTGCTTTAAGGAGGCAGAGAAAAAAAAGAGGATGGAGGAGAGGAATAAAATACCAGCCTGCTTGAGATGGAAAAGTATTGTAGTGTGAAACCATTATAGAAAAGCTGAAAGCCATTTATTTAATCTGTGAATCCTTGGAACTGGTGGAAGAGGCACAAGTGTAATTCATTACATAATAGTATTCAATGCATACTCGTATTTTCCATGTGTGGATTTGTTATAAATGTAGTATTTCTCATTAAGTAAATGTAAATTTTCATTTCTTTAGTAATTTATTAGTGACTTTTATTGAGTGTCAACTATATGTAGGGTATCACAGCTCAGGAAAAGGGAGAGAGAAATGTAAATGAGTAGTCTATTCTATTGCTTGGTAAACAGAGGAATGAGCATCATATAATGTGGAAGTTGCTTTGGTTTATCTGTGATTTTTCCTAACAGGTTAATTCCTTGAAGCACAGGGTAGCAGCCCTTCTCATATTGAAGAAGAAAGTCATACCAACATGTAAGCTGTAGAAAAAGATGAAAAGTCTGCTAAAAGTGCCTTCTTTGAGGAAAAGTACTGTAGTAATGAGGGACACAAATTCTTAATTTGTCAGTTCTATGCATCTTTTTCTTTTGTGGTTAATTTTTTTCCCTGTTTTGAGTTTTCCCCTTTCTGAGGTCATCAAGATAATCTCCTGTATGAACTTCTAGAAGCTTTATTGTTTGCCTTTCACAAGTAGATTTATAACCTGCTTATGTATAATATTTGTGTATGATGTGAAGTAAGTCTCAATTTATATTTTTTCCAAATGTATATTTAGTTTTCCTCGTAGCATTTATTGGCAAGTTAACTTTCCCCTGAATTGCTACTTTTATTCTGTATTGCTGTTTTTGTTACAAATCATATATGTGTATACTTTATATATGTACGAATCTTTGTTCTCTTTTATTGGTCTATTTGTCTATTCATGCACCATTACCACACTGTCTTATTGTAGCTTTATAGTAAATCTTACATTGCTATCTAGTTCTTTAAGAATGTCTTGGCTATTCTTGGCCATTATATTTCTGTAGAAATTTTAGAACCATCTTACAGAGTTTTTAAGAAAAATCTGTTGGAATTTTAGTTGGGATTACATTCCACCTACAGATTACTTTGGAAAGAATTGACATCTACCATACTGAGTCTTCTCATCTAGGATCATAGTGTATTGCTTAATTTATTTAGGTCTTTGCTAATTACTCTTGATGTTCTCTGTAGTAGTCTTACATATTTTTTTTAAATTTTTACTTTGCTCTAATTTTAGACTTTCAGAAAAGTTGAAAGAACAGTACTCTCTCAAAATTCCTGCATACCCTTCACCTAGATTCCTTCAATGAGCACTCTGCCACATTTTCTTTATCCTTCTCTTTCTTTACACAACCTCTCACACTTAGAATTTTTTTATTTTGTAAGTTGCAGACTTATACCTCCTCCTTTACCCCTAAACACTTCGGTGTGTATTTCCTAATAACAAAATCATTCTCTTGCATGACCACAAGTAACACTTATAAATATTGTTATTTAAAATCAGGCATTTTCAGAGTTCACAAATTGTCCCAAATATATCATTCATAGCAAAAATAAATCTTGGATCATGTGTTACATTCAGTTGTCTTGTTGCTTTGGTCTCTTGTCATCTGCAACAGTTCCTCATCTTCCTTTGTGTTTCATGGGCCCTTGAAATTTTTTTTTTTTAAATTTTATTTATTTATTTGAGAGAGAGAATGAGAGCACGAGAGGGAAGAGGGTCAGAGGGAGAAGCAGACCCCCCGCTGAGCAGGGAGCCCGATGTGGGACTTGATCCCGGGACTCCAGGATCATGACCTGAGCCGAAGGCAGTCGCTTAACCAACTGAGCCACCCAGGCGCCCGGGCCCTTGAAATTTTTGAATAATTCAAGCTAGTTGTTTTGTATAAAGCCTTCCCACCCCTCAATTTGGATTTGTCTGGTATTTCCTCATGATGAGATTTAGGTTATACCTTTTTGGCACAAGTACCGCAGAAATGGTATGATGTACTGAGCAGAATTTTGATCATTTGGTTAAGATGGTGTCTGCCTCCTTACATATAAAGTTACTGTTTTTTGCTTTGTAATTAAATATTTTTGGGGAGGTGCACATATTTTTAAATTAGATTTGTTCCTAGGTATTTGATGTTGTTTGATGCTAATGTAAATAATACCTTTTAAAAAAGGCTTATTTATTTTTTTTTAAAGATTTTATTTATCTGAGAGAAAGAAGAGAGAGCATTTGTGCAGGAGTCGGGGGGAGGGGCAGAGGGAGAAGCAGACTCCCTGCTGAGCAGGGAGCCCCATGCAGGGCTTGATCCCAGGACCCTGGGATCATGACCTGAGCCAAAGGTAGACGCCTAACCGACTGAACCACCCAGGCGCCCAGAAAGTCTTATTTTTCAACTCTTTATTGTTTGTATATGGAAATGTAATTTGTTTCTGTATATTGCTCTTATATTCCACAAATTTACTAAACTCATTTATTATTGCTTTAATTTATGTGTAGATGTAAAAAATATTTTCTTTGTATACAATCATCTTATTTCTAATTTTCTTTTTCCCTTTTCCATTTGTTTTTTTCTTATTCTATTCTTCTTTTCCTTCCTCTTTTTTTGTAAGTACCACTTAGGACATTATCTTTATGAACTTCTGATTATTTTCTCAAGTATAGATGCCTGGAAATAACACTAGATCAAAAAGTTGAAACACTTTTTTTTTTTTTTTTTAAGATTTTTTATTTATTCATTTGAGTGAGAGAGCGAGCGAGCAAGTAAGAGCATGAGCAGGGGGAATGGGCAGGGAGAAGCAGGCTCCCTGCTCAGCAGGGCGCCTGATGCGGGACTCGATCCCAGGACCCTGGGATCACGACCTGAGCCGAAGGCAGACGCTTAACCGACTGAGCCACCCAGGTGCCCGCAAAAAGTTGAAACATTCTTGATATCATGTATATAGCCATGCTCCTTTTCAAAAGTATAGTACCAGTTTACTTTTTTCACAGCAGTGCTTACAGTTGTAAGTTCCACCATAACTTCTTCAGCATTGCTTATGATAATAAAATTTTTTTTTCTAATTCTGTAAGTAAAATTGGTAAACAATTATTGCCACCCTGACCTTTTATAAGAGTATGTTTGAAAACTTTTGAGGCAGAAGCCTTTGGTTTGAACATTTAAAAAGATTTCTCTTGAACCACACTGACTGCTAACCATTTCTAAATGGCTTTCAGTGATGTGTATTGCAGTGCATTATTGAATCCTTCTTTTGGGAACAAAAAACTGAGTATTAAGTAATAGATATTAAAATGCAGAATTTTCTTGTGACAAAAAATTTCTACCAGTGGGCTCTGATAGATTTTTAAAAGAAAATAGAAGGGTTGGCACAATTTTTTGAAAGCAAGTAGATGGACAAAGGGGATACTTGTCTTAGTGCTCCTTGTTAATGTAGCTATGGATGAGTCACTTAACTTTCCCTGCCATTGTTTTTGTGTTTGGAAATGAACACAAAAACATGGGTTTTGTTCATATTTTAAAAACAGTCAGATTCTGATATTCTGCTGAAGAGTTGATAGACCAGTCACTGTTTTTATTTGATTCTGAGTTTTTAAGTTTTGGGTTAAGATAGATTTATTTCATGGCTTGATCCAATCCAACACATTTGAAATGTTTTTGCTTTGTTGATATTAATGAGGTACCCTGGATGATGGTATGGATATCAGTGTTTTAACAAAAGAAGCTATTTTCATTCTCTGGAAGATAGGCTGAAACATATAATTATTTTCTGCAAAGTTAAAAAAGAATTTTGCCATAGAAATTAAGATCCCAAACATGTATTTTTGTCATTATGCCAGAAAATAATAGTGGTTTCTCTCAAGCATATTCAGTGATAGAGCATCTTTGAAGTTTCCTGAATATTTTTACATTTGTTTTCATCCAACTGTAAGACTCTTCATTTAGAATGTAGCATTTGAGGTTTTTTTTTTTTTTTTTTTTTTTAGCATTTGAGAATATTGAAATGAAGCAAAAATACTAAAGTTGTAGGCCATTTTTGGGATTGCTACTATGTGGTGGGAACAGTATGTGAAGATGAGCAGTAGTAATGGTTTTGCAAGTTTTGGGTACTTACATTTTTCCTTTATTGCACTTTTTTATTTATTGTATACATTTGAGCAGTCTGTAAACTTCTTTTCATAATGATTTTAAAATTTAAAAGATCTTAAATGATTTTACTCTACCCTGGGAGTAAACCTCTTTCCATTTAGGGAGCACATTTCCAATTTTATAATGAAAGTTAGTGAGAATACAGGTCAGTGAAAGCATAATTCACTTAACCTGAAATGCATTTCATGGCAAACTTTCAAAGATTAAGTTCAATCTCTTAAGTAAGGAATACTTGTATTAATAGAATATTGGGGCTTTTTAAAAAAGTGATTAAAATTTCATATGTGAAATTGTCAGATTAACAAGCTTTCTTAAATATTCCCAATGCAATGATGAAAATAATTAACAGTGTATTGTATAAAAATGTTTTTCCTTGTTAAACCTGAATTTCTTGTTTGCATACATTTATCTCTTTTTTCTTTCCTGATACTTCACTAAAATGGTAGTAGAGGAATAAAAAAAAGAATAAATCTACAAGGCCAAAGAGAAGAAGTAATAGTAGATGAGGGATTGCAGCAAATTTGGATAGAGGAATAGTACCTGACTTAGTTAAGCAGAGGAATCTGTATTCTGAGTTCTTGCAGTAAGGAAAACCAACAAGAATGGATAGATCAAACTAAAGAATCCCTGAAAGGCTTAGGGTTTGGAGGTTTCAGTTATCTCCAAAGGTTAGGGTGAAGCCTCGGGGCAGAAAACAGTGGTGTTGGTTGAAAGGCTGTCCGTGAAGAGGTTAGGCCTCCAGGTCCTTAACTATCTTGCCAAAGACCAGAGACCTCATTCTCTGGAAAACTGAACTTTCAACTTGATCAGAGGAAGATGAATAGATGCTAACAGTGGGAACATCCCCACAAAAAAGTTGAGTATTGCCCAGTTGCTTTAGAATGAAGTATGCCAGGTGATAGTCTTGATCTTATTTACACAGAGCTTTTGGCCAGCTTTAGTGCCTTCTAAATGTGAATGGAAAACTAGATGTGTTGAGGAAGGCCTTTCTATGGAAGAGAACAGATGGTAGGAAAAAAGCAATGAGAAGGCAACAAAGATAATGGAGGGAAATAAAAAATGTGATTGTAGAAATAAAAGTTCCAGTAGGAGAATTAGAAAGTCAAGTGGGAGACATTTCCATAAAAGTAGAATAAAGAGAGGAGAAATGGATAATAGAGGAGAACATGAGAGTATCAGTCTCAAAGAGGTAGAGCATCAAATTATAGAACTTTTAGAAAGAGAAAACAGAAAATAGGGGAACATGTTTTCAAATAAATAGTAGAAATAGTATCAGAACATCCCTGAGCTTTGTATGATGTATGCTTCCAGACTGCATCTGTTCTGACAGTGGGAGTAGCACAGTGAATTCAAGCAGTGTACATTTAGCTTTGTCATCATGGAAATTAAGAGCATCCATTAAGAAAAGATCCTTTAAGCTTGCAGCTTAGAGGGAGAACTAGAGAGGGGTATAAAATGATCAGGAATTTGAAAGACAGCAGTTCTGGATGCTAAAAATACTTGCTATACCTTTAAAATCCTGAAGAAAAATAACTTTCAAGCTGGAATTCAGTTGTGTGTGTGTGTATGTTTTCAATCTGTCATTTAAGTTTGAAGGTAGAATAAAAACTTCTTTGGACATGAAAGGACTCCCTTATACTATATACCCAGGAGAGAGCAGGGCAGGGAAGTCCTAGAATGACAGCCAGGCAGCAAGTTTACAGAGCAACCATGCAAGGTGGGGAAGGTCAGGACCCTGTTGTTGGATATAAAGCCTTTTAAAATAGTGTATTTGGCTTTAAAAAAAGCTTGCTCATGGGGTGCCTGGGTGGCTCTGTCAGTTAAGTGTCTGCCTTGGGCTTGGGTTTTGATTTCTGATCTCTCAGTCCTGGGATTGAGCCCCCTATCAGGCTCCCTGCTCAATGGGTAGCCTGCTTCTCCCTCTCCTGCTCCCCCTGCTTGTGCCCTCTCTAATAAATAAAATGTTAAGCAGCTCTTTTATCACTTCAATAAAAAATTAATATGAAAGTGCATTTTTATGAAATACTATCAGTATTGAATGGGGCTTATTAGAAGGTTGTGATTAATACTACTTTAATGTGAACAACTAAACTGAAGGAAAAAAGCAGGCTCAAACCATGAGTGTGAAGAAATTCTTCCTTCATGAAGAGTACTCCTCAGTAGTTCTAATGGATTCTGTTCCAGGGTGGTAATTCTTGTGAGTTGAGACTAAATTGTAGCTGAGTTGAATTTTAATTGTTGAATAATCACTATGTAATTAAGTCCAGAAAATGAATGAGATTATAAAAATAGTAACTGAGTACTTAAAACTACTCTGACTTAAAGTTTTTGGACTCAATTGACCTTAATAACTAGGGACTTTATAAAGTCGATACTGTTAAAACTCAAGATTGGATTTTGGTGTAGGTGGAAAGCAGCAGCTTTAAAGGAAACCATTCACAGCTGCGTTGGTGGTTAGGCGTGAAGGCAAAATGCCCAGTGTGTGGTAGTGGGGAGGGTTTTCACTGTGAGATCTACTTAAAAAAACAACACAACAGTTTGCTTATTTTAAACTCTGTTTAGGGAAACTGAAGCCCTTTAACCCTATAAATAACATTCCTTTGAGATATTGTCATGCTTTATGAGCTGGGAAGATATATGAAGCTTTGGATCATATAATCACTATTTTACATTTAAAAGAGTGATTTTGTTTGTGAAGAGTTAATTATTTGATTACTTTTTTATGTGCCTTGACAAAACCATTGTGGTTTCATAAAACACTTTTTATTTATTTATTTTTTTAAGATTTTATTTCGGAGAGAGAGCGCATGCGCACAAGCATGAGCAAAGGGAGAAGCAGAGGGAGAAGCAGACACCCTGGTGAGCAGGGAGCCTGTTGGGGGACTCCCATCACAGGACCCTGGGATCATAAAACACTTAAAAAAAATTATTTATTTTGAGAGAGAGAGAATGCACACACGAGGGGTGGGGGGAGGGTCAGGGGGTTGGGGGAGGGGAAGAGGGAGAATCTTTTTTTTTTTTTTTAAAGATTTTATTTATTTATTTGAGAGAGAGAATGAGATAGAGCATGAGAGGGGGGAGGGTCAGAGGGAGAAGCAGACTCCCTGCTGAACAGGGAGCCCGATGCGGGACTCGATCCCGGGACTCCAGGATCATGACCTGAGCCGAAGGCAGTCGCTTAACCAACTGAGCCACCCAGGCGCCCGGGAGAGGGAGAATCTTAAGGAGGCTCCACGCGTGAAGCCTGATGCGGGGCTCCATTTCACGATCCTGAGATCAAGATCTGAGCAGAAATCAAGAGTCAGACGCTTAACCAACCGAGCCACCCAGCGCCCTAAAATACTTTTTATGAAGGATCATAATAATACATGAATTGTGTTTATCTTAGGTCTTGCTCTGAAAATTAAAAGTCCAGGTAGATTTTTCTAAGTCAGAGAAATCTCCATTATGGTGTTTGACTTATTTGGTTACTTACAAATCTGCTTTTTTTCGATATCTACTTGGGAAAAAAGTCTAACTCTTGCCTAAACTTTGCCAGCTGTTAGGTAAAACTTGATGTTTTTATCCATGTTTTGAGAATCTATATTGTGTTGCTCTATTTCCTTAATTTTACTTATCTAACACATTTGTGTGAAATGCTAAGTTGAATGACCAGCAATGAATAGATCTGATTTGAGGTATACATACAGTCCAACAGATTGTAATAATCAGAAAAATCTAGTTGCTGAACAATAACCTTAAAAGATGATTGCCATACTGAATTTGCTATGTAGTGGATTTATGAGAGAAAGTCTTGTAAAAAAAAATTTTTTTTTTTTTAAGATTTATTCACCTGCGATGCCTGGGTGGCTCAGTTAGTTAAGCGTCTGCTTTGGGCTCAGGTCATGGTCCCAGGGTCCTGGGATGGAGTCCCACATCAGGCTCCTTGCTCAGCGGGAAGCCTGCTTCTCCCTCTCTCTGCTGCTCCCCCTGCTTGTGTACTTGCTCTCTCTCTCTCATAAATAAATGAATAAAATCTTTGAAAAAAAGATTTATTCACCTACTTTAGAGAGAGAGAGTGTGCATGTGAGTGGGGAAAGGGCAGAAGGAGAGGGATAGAGAATCCCAAGCAGATTCTCCACTGAGTGTGGAGCCCCACGTGGGGCTTAGTCCCACGAACCTGAGATCACCCCCTGAGCTGAAATCAAGAGTGAATTGCTCAACCAACTGAGCCACCTAGAAGCCCCAAGTCTTATAAAATTAATAGCCAATTAACTCTCTTTATACATCAGGGATTAGATTTCTTGTATAGTATTAATTTCTCTTTTCTCTTTCTTTTTTTTGAAAGATTTTATTTATTAGATCAAGCGAGCATGCATGAGTGGGGGGAGGGGCAAAAGGAGAGGGACAAGCAGACTCCTGGTTGAGCAGGGAGCCCAATGCAGGGCATAATCCCAGGACCCTGAGACCATGCCCTGAGCTGAAGTCAGATGTTTAACTGACTGAGCCACCCCAGCTGCCCCTTAATTTTTCTTTTAATTTGGTTTGAAACACCCAGTCAGCTACTAATTTGTTTGTTCATTCATGCAGTTAGTAATTATTTGCTATCTGGTATCTATCCCATTCTGTCATTCTCTCTGATATTGCCCTAATTTTGATATGTTGTTTTTTTTCCCTCATCATATTGAATTCTTATATACAGTCTCTTCTACCAGAACACAGTCATCTTTCCAATATGCCAGTTTAATTAGATTGCTCTTCATTGCCTGTAGAATAAAGAATTAGAGTTAAGGACCTTTATACTTTGACATGGGTCTGCCTTTCCAGCTTCATCTTCCACCAAGTCTTTTTTCTTCTCCTGCTCCTCCTTCCAGTTTCAGTTTCACATTTTTAAATTTCTGCTTTTGGCATTTTATTTGTCTCGAATACCACTCCATAATTCTCTGTTAGTTGAAATTCTTGGACCTTCAGGATCAACTTAAATTGCTCTCTCTTTAAAGCCTAAGTAAGTCCCCTTGAGCTGACTTCAGTCAGGCAAAGTAATCCTGCCTTGATGTTCCCATATAAGAGTATTTTACTTTGGTCACTTAATTATATGGAACACTTCAGCCAGGGGAGAACAAAGATGTTTATTGGTGAGAGAGGGACAGGATGGAAGATCAGGAAAAAGCAATGTGAATGTAGTAGATATTGTCAATGTTTGAAATATTCAAATTACTATTTTAAAAAGGTATGAGTCCTAAGGAATTAATAAAGCAAGCAAATGTAGACTTCTTTATAAGGCAAGAAAATATTTGCTTTGTTTTTCCCCCCTGTAATTTACTTACTAAAAAGTGAGGTTTGTAGTTTGGGGTTTGAGTCTTCATGTCAGGGAATTAAAATAGCCCTTATGTCTTGGTTTTTGCCTATTTTTTGGGCCTAAGTTTGTGTTCTCAGATGAAGAAAAGATAAGGAAGGAGAAGGTGGTTTAGACTAACTAACTTTGCTCGCTTTACAGTGCTTAGGGACATCGAACAGCGCTTATTTCTTTAGTACTTCTTCCTAGGGCCCCTCCCCCTCAAATAATTAGTTGGAATTCTTTTAATGACAATGGGAAATAACTTTGTAATTTTAGGAATTTTTAGGATTTTATTTCTACATGTGCTTCTGTTTTGTTTTTTTTTTAGAAAAAAATGTGCTTTTGTTTTTTGTTTAGGATGAGAAATACTATTTTTATTATTTTTTTGGTGCTGTGCCTGACACATAATAGGAATTCAGTAAATCCTTGCAGAATGTATTTGTAATAATGCTACTTCATGGTACAAAGTCCCCTGAGATTTCACTTTCCCCAAACAGTTCCCTCGTAAGTATGTGACATTATGTGCTGAAGAGATTACATTTCGTAGGAAGACTTACTGTTAAAGTACTTATAGTCTCATCGTTCTATTACTGCTTGAAACTTAGTATTTACAATCACAAGAGAAGTGTATAGTTCTTCATTAAAGTGAGAGGAACTGAAATTAAGTGAATCACTCAGTATTTTCTTTTTATTTTGGTTTTTTGGTTTTGATTTTTTATTTATTTATTTGACAGAGACACAGTGAGAGAGGGAACACAAGCAGGGGGGTGGGAGAGGGAGAAGCAGGCTCCCCGCCGAGCAGGGAGCCCTGGGATCATGACCTGAGCCAAAGGCAGATGCCCAGTGACTGAGCAACCGAGGCGCCCCTCACTGAATTTTCTGTAGGAGCTATTTCAGAATGGATTTGTCAGAGAATTAGCATTTTAGTGTTCTGATGGTTGCCTTTTCTGCTGGTGGTTGGTAGTTGAGAAAGAAGAGTTGTTCCTAAAGTCCCTAAGTATTTTTCAGTTTGTTCTTTCAAAGTTAGTGAAATTACTGTTATCCCCAGAGGTTAGAAAATATTATTAAATAACATGGTTGACTCCAAGGCTTTTACCCATTAATCCTAGGACATCTGGTTGAGGACTAATTTTGTGAAAAAGATGTGTTGATTCTATTACATTAACTTGACCTTTTTCTTTTTTTTTTAAACTCAAGTGTCTGGAGGAATTTGCAGTATTTACTGTATGACTAATTAGAAGTTAAAAACAAAATTTATGCCCTTTTGAAAAACTGCTTCTGGAAAGCCTTTCTCGTTATTTAAGAACATTAATCAGAGGCCCATCTCAGTATATAATGAACTTTTGGAGAGTTCTCCTGTGAAGTGGGAATGCCTAGCTAAGAATGGACATTTTCTTCTTTTTATTAGATTCTTGTTTGCTTTATATTTAGTCACATAAGAAAAGTGACATCAGGCCTTACTTTAACCAAAGAAAATTCAGAATTGGTATGAAGCTGAATGAATATGAATGGATCAGCACTACCATTTATAAATGCATACCACATGAGGCATGTTCCCTAACAAAATCAAGAGCAGCCAGGACCTGGGAGCTGCTGAAAAAGTACTGATTCCCATCTCAAGGGCCATCAAGTACAAGTGGATTTCCTTAATCTATTTTCAGTATTTCAAAAAGCCTGATGGTGGGTTTATATTTGCTGTGATGGAGGTGGTGTAGACCATCTGAAGTGCTGTTTTTTGCTTTTGGTTTCTTACCTCACTGCAGTAACACTAGCTATTTTATAGTTGACAGAGCTATAAAATTAATTTGTCAATTTAACAAATGCCTCTTTTGTGCCAAGCCACTGTTTTTAGGCTTCTACATTGATAGCAGTGAATTGAACAAAGCCTCTGGATTCAAGAAACTTTATACTCTAAATAAGTAAATAATATATGTCAGATGTTAAGTGCTGTAGGAAAAACAGAGTAGGGAAGGGTATTAGGGTGTGCTGGTTTTGAGTGGATGGATGGGGTTGCTATTTTATAAAAGGTGGTCTATGAAGCCTCCCTGATAAGATGATAATAGAGCAAAGACCTGAAGAAGATATGGAGCAAAGCTTATTGGTATCTTTCAGGCCGAGGTATGGAATCAATAAATACCAGAGTCCTGAAATGGATGCATGCCTAGTGTGTTCAAGGAATGGCAAGGAGACCATCATGAATCAAGTAGAGTGAGTGAGAGGGAGAGTAGGTAGAGATGATGTCAGAATGCTTATGAGCAGGGGGTACAATTTGTGAAGAATCTTGTGGGCCCCTGTGAAGAGTTGAGCTTTTATGTGAGCGAGATGGGAGGCACTGGAGAGTGTTGAGCAGAAAATACTACATAATTTATGTTATAAAAGGATCAAACTGCTGTACTGAGTGCTGACTCTGTGTAGGCAATGGAGGAAGCAGGAAAAGCAGTCAGAAGCTACTACAGTAATCTTGGTGAGAGACAGTGTTGACTAGGAACAAGGTAGACCTGGTCAGATTCTGGATGTAATTAAAAGACAGAGCCAACAGGATTTGCCAAAGGATTGGATGTAGAAAGGGAAAGAGGAGAGTTGAGGATGACGTCAAAATATTTGACACGTGCAAGAGTAAGGATGAAATTGTCATTTAGTGAGAGGAGAGGTCTGTAAGAGGAGTAAATTTGAAAGGGGAGATAGGTGGTCATTTTAGGGTATGATAAGTTTAAGATGGCTCTTGGTCTCCTAAGTAGTGATATTAAGTAGGCTATGAGCTCTAGATATCTAGAATTCAGTGGAGAGGTGTTACCTGAAGATAGAAATTTGGGCATTATTAGCATGTGGGTAATGTTTGAATATTTAAGACTAGACGAGAAAGCAAGGAGATGAGAGTGGATAGACAAACACAGTCCAAGGATTGAGCCCCAAGAGTTTCTGATGTTGAAAAGATAAGGAGGATCCCAGCCAAAGGAGACCAAACTTTTTTTTTTACAGATAGCTTGATAGATATGGTCTTCAAAGCATGTTCTGGTGTGGGGTTGGAAGTAATTAATTAAATTAAATTTAAAAAGAAATTCAAAAGATAGTTCAAGTTTCTCATTTTGTGAAATATCTGAACCTTCTTACTGCATATTTTCGATATGTCAATTAAGAAACAATAATATGAAGATATTTTATAACTAAATCAATAAAATGAAAAATTCCAATGAAATGTTCCATTCCTTTGAATATTTGTCTGACTCTCAGCTAGTCATTTAAATGCAGTGTTACCTGGAAGATAAAATTAACTCCACATATCATCATGTTTACCTTTTAGCACAGACCCCTCAAGTCAAGAACTTCTGGTGTGAGAAAAAAAAAAAAGAACTTCTGGTGTGTACTTTCTTGTAGTCTACCCATTAAAGAATTTAAATCCAAATTACAAATAAGAAATAAACATTTTAATGTTTATGAAAGAAGTAATGAGAGGATTTTCATGAAGTCTTTTTTTTTTTATAAGATTTTATTTATTTGAGAGAGAGAGTGAGCGAGAAAGAGAGCACAAGCCGGGGGAGGGAAGTGTGGAGAGGCAGAGGGAGAAGCAGACTCTCCACTGAGAGGGAGCCCAATGTGGGACTCCATCCCAGGACCCTGGGATCGTGACTTGAGCCAAAGGCAGATGCTTAACTGACTGAGCCACCCAGGTGCCCCTCATGAAGCCTTGATATATCTTTTTTATGCCATTAAAAAATAGGTTAGGACAACATAGTATATTATACAACCACGTCTTTTAGATCTAGTGATAAATATAAACCAGTGGTGCAGATAAGTTTGACTAGGCAAAGCTGTGTAGTTCAATGATTATGTCTTTGGACTTGGAGTCACAGAGGATTCTTATCTTCTCTCTACATTCATTTCTTAGTTGTCTCTGTTGGGGCAATTTGTCCAAACTTCCAAAACTTCAGTTTCCAAACCAGGATGTAGCTGCCTTCCAGAGGGGTAAAAATTAAATGAGATAACATATTCTAGTACTTCAGTGCAATGTCTGGTACATAGTGAGTGGTCTTTGAAACAGTATTGTAATTTTGTTGTTTAGCTTCACTAATTGAATTGAACTCCATACCAGTTGTGAGAAGAAAATTGTGTTTAGTTCCTGTTTTTGTGTGATATACCCATGCACACACAGCCCAAGTTAGTAATGTTAGAGAAAAAACAAACTTAGTTTGATGAATTACATGAAAACTTTATTGAATATCCTAGGTTTTATCATCTCATTTATGAAAGAGTGATAGAAATTATAGAATAACATCTTCTACTCTTCCTTTTTAATTCGTGTGTCTCAGAGTTTATTCCTCCTGATCATAGCATTTGAGAGTTTATTTGTTTTCCATTTAATGAGTACCTATCTTAGGAGAACTATGTGGACTGAATTGGATTGAACTTGGGGTCAGCTCTTAAAATGGTATTGCTGTTTGTAGGTGAAAATTAACTTGTATTATGCACATTTTAGGGGAGGTAAAAAACTAGAGATACCAGTGATATGTTTAAAAGACTAAGGATTGCTCAGACTTCTTATGACCTTGATTGATGAAGTGTACTGTCCAGAATGTGGTTTGCTCACATATAGATCTTTTAGTCTGAAAAATCTGAGTAGCATTGATTCAAGGCCTGAGATTTAAACTGCAGAATATTTCAATTTGAGCAGAATGGGGCCATTTTATACAGCAGAATCCTTCAGGAGAAAAGGCCTTTCTTTTGGGTTGAAGATCCAACTTAAAATCTCATTAATCACTTCTTGGGAGATCAACATTATCCTGTGGTGCAGACAATGAATTAAAGTCTTCAGTCTTTTAGAAACTCCTTTTTTTGAAAGACAGACTTTTAAGAAGTAACTTTTAAATCTAGCACTAAGTACAAAACTGAGTAACTTCTGGGTGTAATCATTAGCCAAACAAGATGAGTCACAGGGTATGGAAAATCTGAATCACCTGGGATAAAGTAATATCTTGCTATTCTGGTATTTCACCCTCTGTAAAAGAAATTTTGAGGTTCTGAAATAAACTGGATTATTTAGTTTCTGAGAATATAGGACTTTCTCTAGAATGATCTACATTTTGACCAGGTTATCTTAGTATAGATTATCTCCATATTATTATTATTTTTTATTTTGACTCAGGAACTTTTATTGTTATTGTTGGCATTCAGCTGTGCAATCTGCCTAACAATTTCTTTTTTTTCTTTACTAGACAAAGACTTTTTAAAAAATTTAAATTCAATTAATTAACATGTAGTGTATTATTAGTTTCAGAGGTAGAGTTCAGTGATTCATCCGTCATATATAATATCCAGGGCTCATTACATCATGTCCCCTCCTTAATGGCCATCACCCAGTTACCCCATCTCCTCCACCCTCTCCCCTCCAGCAGCCCTCAGTTTGTTTCCTCTAAGAGTCTCTCCGTCTCTGATTTCATCTTGTTTTATTTTTCCCTCCCTTTCCCTATGATCCCCTCTGTTTTGTTTCTTAAATTCCACATATGAGTGAGATCATTTGGTAATTGTCTTTCTCTGATTAACCTATTTCGCTTAGCCTAATACCCTCTAGTTCCATCCACGTCATTGCAAATGGCAAGATTTCATTTTTTTGATGGCTGAGTAGTATTCCATTGTTTATATATACCACATCTTTATCCATTCATCTGTTGATGTACATCTGGGCTCTTTCCGTAGTTTGGCTATTATGGATATTGCTGCTATAACATTGGGGTGCAGGTGCCCCTTCAGATCACTACATTTTTATCTTTGGGGTAGATACCTAGTAGTGCAGTTGCTAGGTCATAGGGTAGCTCTATTTTTTAACTTTTTGAGGAACCTCCATATTGTTTTCCAGAGTGGCTGCATCAGCTTGCATTCCCACTAACCGTGTAAGAGGGTTCCCCTTTCTCCGCATCCTCAGCAACATCTGTCGTTTCCTGAGTTGTTAATTTTAGCTATTCTGACTGGTGTGAGGTGGTATCTCATTGTGGTTTTGATTTGTATTTCCTTTTTCTTTTTTAAAAGATTTTATTTAATTATTTGATAGAGAGTACAAGCTGGGGGAGGGGTGCGGCAGGCAGAGGGAGAGAGAGAAGCAGGCTCCCCACTGAGCAGAGAGCCCGATGTGGGGCTCGATTCCTGGACCCTGCAATCATGACCTGAGCCAAAGGCAGATGCTTAACGGCCTGAGCCACCCAGGCACCCTGATTTGTATTTCCTGATGCCAAGTGATGTTGAGCATTTTTTCATGTGTCTGTTGGCCATTTGGATGTCTTCTTTAGAGAAATGTCTGTTCGTGTCTTCTGCCCATTTCTTGATTGGATTATTTGTTCTCTGGGTGTTGAGTTTGATAAGTTCTTTATAGATTTTGGATACTAGCCCTTTATCTGATATGTCATTTGCAAATATCTTCTCCCATTCTGTCGTTGTCTTTTGGTTTTGTTGACTGTTTCTTTTGCCGTGCAAAAGCTTTTTATCTTGATGAAGTCCCAATAGTTCCATTTTTGCTTTTGTTTCCCTTGCCTTTGGAGACGTTTCTAGCAAGAAGTTGTTGTGGCTGAGATCACATGTTGCTGCCTGTGTTCTCCTCTAGGATTTTGATGGATTCCTGTCTCACATTTAGGTCTTTCATCCATTTGGAGTCTATTTTTGTGTGTGGTGTGAGGAAATGGTCCAGTTTCATTCTTCTGCATGTGGCTGTCCAATTTTCCCAACACCATTTGTTGAAGAGACTGTCTTTTTTCCATTGGACATTCTTTCCTGCTTTGTCAAAGATTAGTTGACTGTAGAGTTGAGGGTCCATTTCTGGGTTCTCTATTCTGTTCCATTGATCTGTGTGTCTGTTTTTGTGCCAGTACCATACTGTCTTGATGATTATAGCTGGAATTACAGTCCGGAATTGTGATATCACCAGCTTTGGTTTTCTTTTTCAACATTCCTTTGGTTATTCGGGGGTGTTTTCTGGTTCCATACAAATTTTAGGATTATTTGTTCCAGCTCTGTGAAAAAAGTTGATGGTATTTTGATAGGGATTGCCTTGAATATGTAGATTGCTCTAGGGTAGCATTGACATTTTAAAAATACTTGTTCTTCCAGTCCATGAGCATGGAACGTTTTTCCAATTCTTTGTGTTTTCCTCAGTTTCTTTCATGAGTGTTCTATAGTTTTCTGAGTACAGACCCTTTGCCTCTTTGGTTAGGTTTATTCTTTGGTATCTTATGGTTTTTGGTGCAGTTGTAAATGGGATTGACTACTTAATTTCTCTTCTGTCTCGATGTTGGTGTATAGAAATGCAACTGATTTCTGTGCATTGATTTTATATCCTGCCACTTTGCTGAATTCTTGTATGAGTTCTAGCAGTCCAGTTTGGGGTGGAGTCTTTTGGGTTTTCCACATAGAGTATCATGTCATCTGCAAAGAGTGAGAGTTTGACTTCTTCTTTGCTGATTCGGATGCCTTTTATTTCTTTTTGTTGTCTGATTGCTGAGGCTAGGACTTACAGTACTGTGTTGAAACAGCAGTGGTGATAGTGGACATCCCTGTCATGTTCCTGACCTTAGGGGGAAAGCTCTCAGTTTTTCCCCATTGAGAATGATAGTCACTGTGGGCTTTTCGTAAAAAAATCTCAATGATATTGAGATATGTTCTCTCTATCCCTGCACTGTGAAGAGTTTTAGTCAAGAAAGGATGCTGTACTTTGTCAGATGCTTTTTCTGCATCTATTGAGAGGATCATACGGGTCTTGTCCTTTGTTTTATTAATATATATCACATTGATTGATCTGTGGATGTTGAACCACTCTTGCAGCCCAGGAATAAATCCCACTTTGTTGTGGTGAATAATCCTTTTAATGTACTGTTGGATTCTATTGGCTATTCTATCTTGGTGAGAATTTTTACATCCATGTTCATCAGGGATATTGGTCTGTAATTCTCCTTTTTAGTGGAGGTCTTTGGTTTTGGAGTCGAGGTAATCCTGGCCTCATAGAACGAGTTTGGAAGTTTTCCTTCCATTTCTGTGTTTTGAAACAGCTTCAGAAGAATAGGTATTAATTCTTTAAATGTTTGGTGGAAGTCCCCTCGGAAGCCATCTGGCCCTGGACTCTTGTTTGTTGGGAGGTATTTGATTACTGCTTCAATTTCCTTGCTGGTTATGGGTCCATTCAGGTTTTTATTTCTTCCTGTTACAGTTTTGGTAGTTTATATATTCCTAGGAATGCATCCATTTCTTCCAGATTGCCTAATTTGTTGGCATATAGTTGCTCATAATATGTTCTTAGAGTTGTTTGTATTTCTTTGGTGTTGGTTGTGATCTCTCTTCTTTCATTCATGATTTTATTTATTTGGGTCCTTTCTCTTTTCTTTTGGATAAGTCTGGCCAGGGGTTTATCAATCTTATTAATTCTTTCAAAGAACCAGCTCCTAGTTTTGTTGATCTGTTCTACTGTTCTCTTGGTTTCTATTTCATTGATTTCTACTCTAATCTTTATTAATTCTCTTCTGCTGGGTTTAGACTTTATTTGCTGTTCTTTCTCCAGCTGCTTTAGGTGTAAGGTTAGGTTGTGTATTTGAAATTTTCTTGTTTTTTGAGAAAGGCTTGTATTGCTGTATACTTTCCTCTTAGGACCGCCTTTGCTGCATCCCACAGGTTTTGAACAGTTGTGTTTCCATTTTCATTTGTTTCCATGATTTTTTAAAATTCTTTTTTTTTTTTAAAGATTTTATTTACTTATTTGACAGAGGGAGAGAGAGAACACAAACAGGGAGAGCAGCAGGCGGTGGGGTTGGGGGAGGGAGAAGCAGGCTCCCCGCTGAGCCGGGAGCCCGACGCGGGGCTCGATCCCAGGACCCTGGGATCATGACCTGAGCCGAAGGTAGACACTTAACTGACTGAGCCACCCAAGCCACCCCTAAATTCTTCTTTAATTTCCTGGTTGACCCATTCATTCTTTAGTAGGATGCTGTTTAATGTCCATGTGTTTCTTTGTGGTCCTTCTAAATATTTTCTTGGTGGTTGACTTCAAGTTTTAAAGCATTGTGGTCTGAAAATATCCAGGGAATGATCCCAGTCTTTTGGTACTGGTTGAGACCTGATTTGTGACCCAGGATGTGATCTTTTCTGGAGAATGTTTCATGTGCACTCGAGAAGAATGTGTATTCAGTTGCTTTAGGATGGAATGCTCTGAATATATTGTGAAGTCCATCTGGTGCATTGTGTCATTCAGAGCCCTTGTTTCCTTGTTGATCTTCTGCTTAGATGATCTGTCCATTGCAGTGAGTGGGGTGTTAAAGTTCCCTACTATTATTGTATTATTATCAATGTGTTTAATTTTGTTATTAATTGGTTTATATAATTGCCTGCTCCCATATTAAAGGCATAAATATAATTGTTAGATCTTATCTCCATATATTATTTAGATTATGTCTAATCTAAAGACAAATCTCAGACTTGTTTTTTTTTTTTTTTTTTTTTTAAGATTTTATTTATTTGACAGAGAGAGACAGCGAGAGAGGGAACACAAGCAGGGGGAGCGGGAGAGGGAGAAGCAGGCTTCCCGCTGAGCAGGGAGCCTGATGCGGGGCTCGATCCCAGGACCCTGGGATCATGACCTGAGCCAAAGGCAGACGCTTAACGCCTGAGTCACCCAGGCGCCCCTCAGACTTGTTTTGTGATAGTAATTTAGGTAGGAGTTTATATCTGAAGTATAGTTAATGATTTCGTTTCTGAAAATCTGTAAGAATATCATATAACCAACTTTCATAATTCAGAATATATGCATTTGCCTGATAGTATCAGTTTTCAAATAATTTTATATATATTTTTAATACTTAACAACCATGTAATGAACTTACCAATAAAATATTTGCTTTTATTTTTTTTAACCTTTTTTTGTGGGCAAGTTAATTTTAGCTGTACCAGTTAAGTTGAAGTTAGATTTGGTGTTCTAAGCCTATTTCTAAGAATCACATGGTAATAGACTTAGCTTTAAATATTAATCAATACATTGGGCTTTCTGAGGCTGTATTTGGAAGTATAGTATAACTGTATATCAGGATCATGGCTATGATCAGTTGGACTGACTACTATTAAAACCAGAAAGAGTGTCATAGCTGACTTAGATATTTCTTTTTTTTTTTTTTTTTGAGATTTTATTTATTCATTTGGCAGAGAGAGAGCACACACAGGGGGAGCAGCAGGCGGAGGGAGAAGCAGGCTCCCTGCTGAGCAAGGAGCCTTCCCTGGGATCATGACCTGGGCTGAAGGCAGAAGCTTAACTGACTGAGCCACCTAGGTGCCCCAACATTTCTTGTCTTTTTTGATGTTGTAGACTGAGAAACATTAGAGCTTTTATTTTCTTATCAATATCTAAAGCTAAAACAGTGACCTGTGTGTGATGGGGGCTCAATAAATATTCATTTAAAAAACAAATGAGTGCATATCAGACTTCTTAAATTGAGGTAGTTTTTAGATCTTATTATCTTGAGATGGTTTCTAATTTTATAAAATTATTATCTTTTTTTAAAGATTTTATTTATTTATTTGAGAGAGCAGACAAGTGGGTGGAGGGGCAGAGAGAGAGAGAGGGAGAAGCAGACTCCCTACTGAGCAGGGAGCCCGATGTGGAGCTCTGTCCAAGGACCCTGGGATCATGCCCTGAGCCGAAGGCAGCCGCTTAACCAACTGAGCCACCCAGGCGCCCCTCTTATTTTATTGTATTATTATTTTAATTTTAATTACTTTAATTAATTTTTAATTAATAATCTTAAATTATTAATTAATTTGACTGTGCCACCCCAGTGCCCCTAAAAATATTTTTAATCAGAGAAGTGCAATGAAAAAGAAAAATATCATTTGGAGAAATAAACAATAATAGGAAAGTGGGGTGATTTAATGTGGCATCATAAAATAATATTTGTTCTTACATCCTTTTCCCTCAAAGGGTTATTATTATTATTTTTTAATTTATTTGACAGAGAAAGAGAGAGCAGAAGCAGGGCGAGCAGCAGAGGGAGAAGCAGGCTTCCTGCTGTGCCCCTCTTTATTTCTTTGTCATGAGTTTGGACTTTGTGATAGGTATTTTCTCCCCATTGTTAATGAATGGTCATTGCTGATAAAACCAAGATAATAGCAAATTTCAGTACTGATGGTTAATGAATGCATTATCCAGTATTAGAGCAATTACATAATTCCCATACTTTGTACAACTAGCAGAACAAGATTAACTTGGAAATGTTTTCTAGGAGGGCCTTTTCAAAGGTAATTAGTGACTAGAAGGAACCCTGCTGAAATATTTTGGAGAATTTTGTTCTACAAAGAAGTTCTTATGGAACTGAAATGCTCAGTGAAAGATTATTCTAGGTACACACAGAATGCACCAACCGTAGCCAGCTGTTACCTGGTGCCCCATTTTTTCACAGTGTCCGCACACCAGAGAAGCTAATAGCCTTCAGGATATACTGATAACAGATGAGAGTGCTGCGGGTTTAACGCTTGTGTGCCAAAGGTGCACATAAGATTCTTTTGATCAGCAAGGCCAGGGCCTGGCCAGATGAAAGAGTAGACTTTTTAAAAGGCAAATTTGATACATCTATGCCACCCTCTTACCCCCAATTAGAATGTAAGATCCCAGAGGGCAGAGATTTTTGCTAGTTTTTTTTACTGCCTTATTCCAGGTGATTGTTTTCCTGTTAGAAAGCTACATGAAGCCAGTGTACCTGGCTGGCTCAGTCAGTGAAGCATGTGACTCTTGATCTCGGGGTTGTCAGTTCAAGCCTCACATTTGGGTGTAGGGATTACTTAAAAATAAAATATTAAAAAAAAAAAAAAAGAAAGCTATACAAGGTCAGATTGTCTCTCTTTTTGCTCACCATTGTATCTCCAGCACTTAGCAGTATGTAATACATAATAGGGGGCTAAGTAATTAATTAATGGAATGAATTATGTAGAAGGCAAACTTAAAAGGGTTCTGCATACTCTGTTTAATACTCCTTTCTTCCTTTCTGATATCTTAAATTCTGGCTCTTTCAGCCCAACTCTAAATTACCTTTAGCTAGTATTCAATTCCTAATACCCTAGACAGTAAAATATAAGGCATTGTTATGAATCATAGCTATAATATTTGAAGTGTAATCTTTGAAGGTAAAGGAGTAGGTGACGGCTCACATTTTGTGGTATGGGCCTACCCGTTTTGTTTGTGGCCCAGGGTTGTTTTTTGGGATTATCACTGGAGTTGTTGAGAAGGAAGAATATGGATGTGTATTATTTGTCACTGTAGCCTTTAATATGTCTGGTCCCCAGGGAGCCTTCCAGTGCTGTGCTTCTTACTTTTAAACAAAGAATAAATGAAAAGTTAACATGCCTCTGAAAGGCTACAGATTGCCTTTTATAGATTACTTAGTGCTTCTATAGATTTCAGTTGACTCTTGAAAAACATGGGGGTTGGGGGTGCTGACTCCCACCCCAACGGTTGGAAATCTGCATATAACTTTAGACTGCCCTCAAACTTTACTGATAGGGAGAACTGTAAGAGATCACTTCTTACTGTAATACAAAATGTACTGGAGAGATGAACTGCTCATTGGGAGATGATTAGTGTCACATGGTATTGTAAGTGGATACTTGCAACACTTGAGCTCACTGCAATAGCAACAGGAGGTAGTTATGAAATTATTACAGTAGTACAGTATGCACTATGATTAATTTTATGTAGTTATGATTCAATACTGTATGTTTGTTTATGGTTCTCTCAACTGTGGATGGTGTCATGTATGGTCTGTGTTTGTGTAAATTTTGATAAATTTTGATTTTTTTAGTAGATTTAAATATATTTTATGGTATCAAATGATAAGTAAGAGTAATATCTACATACATTTTATTAGACTTGTATCTATATTTTATAAAGTCATGATATATCTTTTTCTTAATTTTTTCAGTATTTCTAGGCTATGTGGTTTATCTGTTTTTTCAAATTGTTATAAATCTCCAAAAAAATTTCCATATATTTATTGAAAAAATCCACAAGTAGACCCATGCAGTTCAAACCCATATTATTCAAGGGTCAGCTGTACTTCTATAGATTACTATAATGCTTACTTAAAAAATATCAGTTGTCAATTAAGTTCTAAAAACAAGATAATTTTTAGTTGATGATGGCATATTGTAAAATATTTTTGTTCTTTTCCTGAAAAACGTAAGGACTTTCAAGAATTTCAAATTTGCTGACCTAACTCCAATGATATGTATATGTAATCAGGCTTTAATGTGTTTAAGGTTTCTAGTATAATAGCACCGGGAATTGAGATGTCTTTTTAAAATTTCCTTTGCAGTGTCTTTTTAAGTACTCTTCATAAGCAAACATGCTTTAATGAGTGTGAATGTTGATTGCATGGGTTTTTTCTGAATGGTTTTCTGGGAACAAATAGTAACGTGTGAAATAATTTTGTCTTTTGTGGGATGAATAAATCGGACTTCATTATTGAAGGATAATTTGTTGTAAGTATTTAGGATTCTAAAAACAAGTGAAACCTTATTAAAAAAGAGGTTTATTCTAATATAAACCATGCACTAGGTAGAAAATAATATTTAATTTAATAGGGGAGGATATGAAGTGTCCACAGTTTCTCCCGACACAAGTACATCATCAGTACAGTTAGAATAAGACAAGTTCAGGTAAGAATCTAGGCCAGCTTCATGGGGTCCAAGATCAGTGGATGTCTTTGATGACAGTGCTCAACGTGGCTATCTCTTGGGTCATACTGCTCCAATTTGGGCTGGTTGTTTGCCTAAGTACAGGGCTCTAAGTTGGAAGTAATTTTCCTTTGGAATTTTATAGACACTGCTTTGTTGACTTCCTGCTTCAGTGTTGCTGACGTCATTTTGATTCATGATCCTTTGGATATGACCCATGTTTTTTTCTTCTGATTTCTCTAGATATGTATTGCATCTTCTCTTTATTCCTGGTGTTCTGATATTTGACATAGTGTCTTTGTGTATGTGTGTGTGTTTTTCCCAGTTATTGTATTGAGGACTTAATGGGCATTTTGGCTAGACTCTAGAAAATCATGCCTTTCAGTTCAGTTTCTTTAGACATTTTAGTTTTCTCATTTCTCTTTTTTGAGGGGTCAGGATGTCTGTTGTTCCTGATATTTTGATGCTTAATTTTATTTGTCTCATTTTCATATCTCCCCCCCATCTCTTTTTTCTTGGCTTTCCGAAAAATTGCCTCAGCTTTATTTTTTATACCTTCTAGTGAATATTTCATTTCTGCTGTTATATCATTAAAGGAAAATTATTTTAACACTTGTTAAAATGACAAGAAAGACCATTCAGGATTATTGCAGTAGGAGTGTATTAGTCTGTTTGGTCTGCCATAACAAAATGCCATAGATTGGATGTCTTAAAACAGAAATTTATTTTCTCACAGTTTTGGAGGCAGGAAGTCTGAGATCAGGGTACCAGCATGGTTGAGTTCTAACGAGGACTCTCTTTTTGGCTTTCAGATGGCCACCATCTTGCTGTGTAATTACATGGCCATGGGGGGGGGGCGGGGATAGAGGGATCTGAGATCTCTTTTCCTCTTTTCATAAGACCACTAGTCCTATTGTATCAGGATCTCATGCTTATGATGTCATTAACCTAATTACCTCCTAAAAGCCATATCTCCAAATATAGTCATATTAAGAGTTAGTGTTCACATATTAAAAAATACAAATTTTTTGGGGGGAACAACAAAATTAAGTCCATTGCAATCTGTAACAAATAGTATTACAATAGAGGAGAGAGATGGGGCTCAATTTTGAATACAGCAAAGACAGCTGGGGATTATAGCCAATAAGCAGAGTAAGGGGGTCAGTGGATACAAAATAACTGAGAGAAAACAGCAAGGATAGGAGATTCTTGAAGGCAGTTCAAGGATTTATACATCAAAGTTAGGGGATGAAAAACTTGATCAGATATCAAGGGAGAGGGAATTTCTCCAAATTGGCTTATCAGGAGTCTTGCTAAAACTGGCCTATGCAGACCCAAAAAGGATAGGACAGACATGGAAGGCCTAGTGCCACAGCCTCGTCAAGAAGCAGGCTCAGAGGAGCCTAATTAAAGTTTGGTCAAGGAGAGAGTTTTTTCAGCTTGTGGTAATTTGTTTTCTAAAGATTTTATTTATTTGACAGAGAGAGAGTGTGAGAGAGATCACGAGCAGGGAGGGAAGGGTAGAGGGAGAAGCAGACTCCCCGCTGAGCCGGGAGCCCGATGTGGGACTCGATCCCGGGCCCCTGGGATCATGACCTGAGCCGTAGGCAGACGCTTAAAGGACTGAGCCACCCAGGCGCCCAGCTTGTGGTAATTTTTATATATATACTCTTAAATGTTCTGGCATTTCTCATTCCAGAGAATGTCTTTTCCAGAGAATAACCTTGAAGCTTCTCTTGGGGTAGTGATGGGAGTGGGGATGTATTTGCCTAGCAATGTGGAGTATGTGCATGTTGGTGGTATTAGGAAATTTCTTTCTTTCTTTTTTTTTTTTTTTTAAAGATTTTATTTATTTATTTGACAGAGAGATACACAGTGAGAGAGGGAACACAAGCAGGGGGAGTGGGAGAGGGAGAAGCAGGCTTCCCGCTGACCAGGGAGCCCGATGTGGGGCTCGATCCCAGGACCCTGGGATCATGACCTGAGCCGAAGGCAGATGCTTAACGACTGAGCCACCCAGGCGCCCCAGGAAATCTCTTTCTTAAACAACTTTCACCTAGTCTTTCTTATGTTAGACCCTCTCTTTTCACTCTTGGTTCTAGAAGTGTCTTTGCAGTATAGTTACTATGTCTTTTGAAAGTCAGTGGTAAAATCTGAGTTGTCTTCCATCTTTCCCTATTCCTGACTTGAGATTCAGCTCTCAGGTTTGCTGAGTCAGTTGCCTGTCAACCATCTGCTGTCCAACTTCCAAAGTACTGTTGCTATTGTCTCCTCTTTGTTTTTTTCCCATCCTTGTGGACTGATTTCTTTTTAAAGAATCACTTTACTGTAGATTTAGGGATTTGATGAAGGGGCAACATTAGTTGTGTGCCTTTAAATCTGTTGTCTTGACTGGGAAGTTGCAGCAAATGGTTCAGAATGGGAAAGCAATTTGAATAGTTCAAGGGAATTCGCCATTTTTTTAGACTTTGAGGATTTTGCTTTGCTGTGATTTTTTTTTTCAGATACTTAATTATTCCTAATGATATTTCATGACTATTCTGTAATTTCCTTCTGTACTTAGAAGAATAACAAGACCATTTTTGTAAAATTTACTGGTGGCTTCAAACAGCAGGTATTGGGAAAAATAAGTGGGAACAGCATGACTAGTATCTGTTGGGTACCATTAGAATGATGATCTCTATTTTGTCACTAAATCCTCATAGCAATTCTGTAAGGTAAGTGATATCACTTATTGGTAAGGATAAAGATAATGATCAGTGAGATTAAGTAACTTGCTTAAGAGCTAGTCAGATAGTGGTGGAGCTTAGTTTCAAGCTTAGGTTTTTAAGACCTTTCAACTCTTTTTAGTTCACCATCTCCTTTTACTCTTCGAAACTGTGTGCACAATTCATTCATTCACTCAGTGACTATTAAGTTGCCTGCTCTGTGTTGGGCCTTGGGAACACAGAGAGGACTAGTTCATGCCCTGATGGAATAGGGATGACATGATCAGATTTACCTTTCATTAGGATTTCTGGTGATCCATGCAGATTGGCAAGAGTAGCAGCAATAGGCAGCTTAAGTTAATTACAGAAGTCCTGGTAAAAGGCCATGTTGGTTTTAACTAGGATGACAGAGGCAATATAAAGAAATGGGTGAAAATGAGATGCCTATTAGAGGTAGAGTTGACAGGTTTAGGGGAGTGATACGAATTTGCAGGGAGCTGGAAGAATTGAGGATGACCCCATGTTTGATTTGAATTGAGTGTTGGTGCATTTACTGATATAAGGAAGAACAGGCTGGGGTGGTGGAAAAGAGTAACAATATAATCATAACAATGTTATATCTTTTAGATATACCCATGGGAAGATGTCCAGTAGGCACATGAACATCTGGGAACTCAACTGAGTGGTGTTCTGGGCTAGAGCAATAAATTTGGGCATCACTCACCTAAAGATGGGACTTAAAGCCATGGGACTACATAGAATTGTTTAGGTAAAGTGTGTAGATGTAGGTGTGGTAAGTCTGAAGCAGTGTTACTGATTCACTTCTCTGGAGAATCTTCATTTAATTTCTTAACTTGGAATTACATGTAAACCTAATAGCATTTGCTCCTTGGGGAAAGCAAATCCCACTGTATAGTCATGGCATAAAAGACATTAACCAAGAAGCACATTGCAAACATGCCAGTAGTTAGCAGCTTTTTGACTGAACTACATACTACACATCCTTGACTTTCAGGAGAGAATAGACCTGAGAGCATCCACATGGGAAATCCCAGATTTACAAATGCCACAAAAGAGGAAAGTTTATGGTATGTGCATCAACTCTTCTTTAAATATAGATAAGTAATGAAAAATAAGTTCCCATTGAGATGCTGAAACTAGAACATCCGGGATCACTCACTAGCCAATTCACTATTACACATTAGTCTCATAGAATCCGAGCTCGTTAAAATTAAATATTTTACATGTCATGAACCCTTTGGGATGAATTATAAATGTTAGATATGACAGTGCTAAGCATGAAAGAAGCTTTATAAGAACACTTGAAAAATTAGAATTCACAGTCTCAGTGTCCATCAGTAGGACAGTAGGTAAACAATTGTGGTATAATTGTTCAGTGGGCTAGTATATGCAACAACATGGTTGAATATCAACATTTTGTTGAGTGAAAGAAGCCACACATAAAAGCTATAAGATTTCATTTATATGAAGTTCAAGAAAAGGCAAAAATTAATCTGTGATGAGACAAATCAGAACATTGGGTCTCTATGGAGGTTAGGGATTGACCATAAGGGAACTTCCAGGGGATGATGGAAATGCTCTACATATTGATTGCGGTGTTTGTTAAATGGGTATATGTATTTGTTGAAACTCACCAACTTGTATACATAGGATTTGTACATTTCACTGTGTATAAGTTTTACTTCAGTAAAAAAAAAACAAAAAAAACCAGTATGCTGAGTGGTTCTGTGAGGGTACATATAGGGAGCCACATGGGTAAAGCATCCCTGTAGTCTCAAATTGTCAGGGTAAGTTTCTCAGGGGAGGTAGTCTTTCACATGTCTCATTTTTATCCCTTCAGGTTTAAGATGACTTTTGTTAAACTCTTAGATAACTCTACACAATAACATCTATTCCTGGGACAACTGTTTAATTTATTGTGTGATTCAGAATACTTTAGGTAATAAAAGGAAGTGTTTTTATCAGCTACACTGGGGCAATAAAAACGGTGACCGTTTCTCCTGATCTCTATACTGCTCAAAGTGTAGTACTCCACTGCAGTCATGGTTGAAGGAAGGCAGTAGGAGAGCAGGTGTTACCTGAGGGGTAGTCTCTGTATGGTCCTTATCTAAAGGTGGATAAAAGGGGTCAGGATTACCTGTGGCAGGGGCTGACATGTGTTTCTATGAATGGCAACTTACATGTTAGCTTTCTAAAAAGATATTTATTTTTTATTTTCAAAGTTATTCATGTTTTATTTGTTCCTTTCAAACAGGAGATAGTGGACACTCCTTTCAAAAATGGAGGATGGAAAGCCTGTTTGGGCGCCACACCCTACAGATGGATTTCAGATGGGCAATATTGTAGATATTGGCCCTGACAGCTTAACAATTGAACCCTTGAACCAAAAAGGCAAGGTGAGTTTCTCAGCTGAGATTTCAAAATTTGATTTTTTTCTATAGGTGTCTCCCTTCTTAATGAAATAGATATTCCTAGCACAGTATAAGGGAAAGCAATTTTCTGGTAAGTGAATCTTAGTTTTCTAGTGAGTTATTTAATTATTGTTTAAGTATATATCCTAGGGAAAAAGTGGTGTCCTATCATAAAATCGGACAGAAATCTAGTGAGCCTTTTATTATATCATTCTTAAGAAATAGCTGTATGAGAAAATATGAACAATAACATTTTTATTCCTTATACTGTATTGCTAAAGCTAATATATCTGTGATGTAGTCAACATGTTATAAAACAAAAATATGAAAAGTGAATGGGATTATTTTATCAAGTTTTGCTTTTTGCTTTAGCTTCTAGATGATTTTTTAAGCCTTTTATTTACTTAAATTTATTAGCATGGGATTGGAGTAAATATATTTCTATTAAATAAAGATAGTTGTCTCTTTTTTAAGATACTTAAGTCTAACAAACCCATCTATTATTACTAATATTTTCATTATAATGATAGTTTTTAAAACACAAAAGCATACTTTAATTTTGTACACATGGCATCTATTTCTTTTTAAGCTTAGAGTAGACAGTATTACAAAATGGGAGTTTGGGGAAAATGTGATCAGGAGTCTCTTTGAGTCTTCATGGGGACTATAAGGTCTGTTGTTGTGGGAGAACTTCACAATTTTCAGTTTAATAAATACTCCTGTTAAACAGATCTTCTGACTAAATTAAATACGTTGATGTCATTTCTGTTTACTTTAGACTCTGAGACTGTTCGTGAATAATTTATATTCTACTGATACATGGTTAACTAATGCCATGTGACTGCCATCCTTCTGGGAACCTTAGAAAAACAAGGTGGATCTCTCATGAGGTCTTTTCACAGAGAAAACTATTCTGTTACTGTAAACAACCCAGGAACCTAAATGCATAATATACAATGTGCTGTGTTAGAGGAGGCCAATTAAAGATACTCTCAGGAAAGAAAACGCAAAATGTTTCTAGTTTTTCCTCTTATTAACAAGTACCTCTTTGTACTTACAATGCTGTACATGTTCAAAGAATGACAGAATTAAGAAATAAGCTCAATTATTTTCATATATTTGAATCTGTAGGGGAGGGAAAATTTTCCTCTACTCTTTCAGGTCTCTGGCTAGACCTAAGAATAAAACCGATATAAGACAGATTCACAGTAGAAAAGCATACCATTTTTGTGTGTATATTGGAACCTTCACAAGAGAATGAAGATCCAAAGAAGTGACCGGAGCAGAAAGCTTTTATACCTTTTTGACAAAGAAACAATAAATTTGTGAAGAATTGATAAGACAAAGGGGTTTGGGTTAGGGGCAGTACATTGTGGTAAAGTAATTAGGAAGATAAGAGTTAGTGTGACAGAGTTTGTATAGATTTCTCTTGGCCTTGATTCCCCGTCTCTGGTGATAAGAATGTCTTCTTTCTTCCTGGTACAGGGAGGGCACTTTTCACATAGGAATTTTATCTTCTGATTTCAGGGATAAAAAGGAGGGTGAGAATGGCTTTCTTGCACCTGCTGTTTCTCAAGAACGTTTAATTGAAAATAATTAGTATGTTAAAGTAGTATATTTAGGGTTATAGAAATTTAGTGAGCCTTTCAGTATCCTTCAAAGTCTTTTTTCATTTTTATGTAACATATTTTATAAGCACAGTAAATCAGAAGGCTACAATGAAATGAAAAGTATTATTTCCTAGGTATATTCTGTTGTATATATTTTGTTATATCCACAGGTGACAAAATAATTCAATTCAGGCACAGAGGAAACTTGATTTATGAGTATATGCTTTTTCATATTTTAAATATTTTGTGTGCTTTCAACTTTTGCCTTAATAGTATTAGTCAGTGCATACATAGAAGCAATAAAAACACTTCAAATTTAAATTGTGGCATTATGAAAACTTTATGGATCTGTAGGTAATTCTATAAACTAAGAAGCTTCTTTCCATAAAAATTTTTTGGGAGTTAACAAATTCTCAGGGATTGCTTCTAATTTTAATTTTTTCTCCTACTCTCTGATCAGGGTCTTAATAAACTATAACATGTCATAATAACCATATAGTTGAAAAGATCCATATGAGTAGCAGTCTTTTGCTTAGGTAATTCATGGTAGAGAGATCATCATCTTTTAAATATTAAGGAATTAAGTGCATAAAGTGATGGACAAGTCAAGTAGATCTGTTTGCTGATATAGTAGAAGCATGGAAGAGGGAATTATTAGCTCTGGTAGGGACCATGTCTTTGATGATAGTAAAGGCTTTAAAAATTTTTTGATTGTGACCAATAGTAAGAAAATGGATTTTACATTGCATTTGATATGTGTTTTGTGCATGTGTATATAATTATAAGAAATAGATTATATATGTCAACAAGTATGTGTATTATGCGTGTGTATGCATATTCATAAGTGAAACATCCTTATCACATGTGATGCATTCTGATATTTTCTAATATCTTTTATGCTGTTGAAAATGCTGTCTTGAACCTCTAAATTGATTTCATGTTCTATATGCAGCAGACTGGAAATCAGGCTAAAGCTCTAACTCTATGGCATTTTAAGGGTCCACATTTTCTTTTTCTCTCTACTTTGCTAGTATTATCTTTTATCAGTCAACAGTCTCCTCCTCATACTCTTGCCATATGATTATTCTTGTGTGTCTGTTTCTCCTTTTCTTCCATCTTTCCTCTCCAGTATTTATCACGCCCTCACCATGAGCCAGGTGGTTTTGGGTGCTTTGTGTCCTTGCTCACAGTGCTCCTTTTGTCACTCTCCATAGCTTTTTGCTTAGCAAATATTATTTATCTCTTAAGACTGAGGTCACCTCCTTTATGAAGTTTTTCCACAGATACCCATTCTCTTCCTCCTCCTCCCATGCAGTAGAATTTACTGTTGATTATTTCTTCTTTGGAGGAGTGCTAAAAATTCTTAGCTGCCTGTAATATTTTATCAGAGATATTTGTGTACATTTCTCTCCCCCTCCCTACCAGACTGTATTCTCAAATGCAGAGACTCTTATTTGTCCGTTTTGTCATTGGAGCTTGATGTGCTGTGTTTGATGTGTGGTAGATGTTTACTGCTGGTGATCAATGTGTGCTTTGTTATGTGATCTTCCCCTGATAGGAGAAAAATGCATCCTCCCTCTAAAAGAAAACAATTGCTTTAATGAGACAAATTTTCTTTCTCACTGAGTAGGCAGTAAAAGGGAGAAGAAGATGAGGGCTGGTGATAATTGGGGGATGAAGGAGGGAGAGAAACTATCTTTTAGGATTCATTACTGGCCTTTTACCCCTGCTCTTAACCTTCCCATTTGAGGAATTTGTTGTCCTCCACTGCTGCCCCACTTTCTGGATCCTCTTATATTTGATGTGGCTCCTAACAAGATAGAACCAAAAGCTGGGGTCTGGGGAGTCCTTACCCCCTTTGCCACAGCTGTGAAAAGGCTAATGTCTGTGACATGAGCAGTTATTTTTGAATGCATTTTCCTATAGAATCATTGTTAGAAATTGTAGATTGCTTTATATTGCCATTAATATACTTAATGTACATTATGGATCAGTTCTGATTTTATGATCTATCTTGTAAACCATTGCACATTTATAACATGTGTGCTGGGTTCCAAATAAGTAACTTCCAGAGTCTTTAGGCATAATTGGTTTCTAATTTGGGTGTGACTTTGAATTAAGGTAGTATCAGCGGCCTGGATTTTACTCTGTAAACTATAGCAGTAGTCTTGTCTTATACTCTGGCACATATGTACAAATATAGACCTATAAATATTATTTTAAAATAATTGAACATTTTTCCTTAGAGTTTTATTTGATATAGATGGAAACTTCAACCACAAGAGTAATTGTAATTGAGAAGTATAAATTTATAGATGACTGTTAGAATGACATGAATAAAATTTAATACTCTTTAGATGTAATTTGAGATCATTTATTCTCTCTTGCAAGATACTATCTTAATTCTAGAGTTTCTACCATAGCATTTAAATGGTATAATAAATACAGACTTATTCATGGATATCTGTAATTTTATAGACCAAATAGTTTTGGATACTGTTTATATTTCTGATACATTTCTATACAGGAATTTGGGTCTAATATGTTTTATTTACACAGTAGCATTAATTAAATAATAGTCTGTTCTGTTGGTATATCTAATTGAATGTTACTTTTTTTAAACAATAAAATTGCTTTATATACAAACATTAAAATTTTTTTAAAAAGTTGTTAAAGTACATACCATGTAAATTTAATATTAACATACTTCTTGTTTTGCCCCATTCTAGCTAGGCATTAGAGCACAGGATGTTTTTTATTGATTTCCATTATTGATTTCATGTTCATGGTAAAGTGGATAATATTTGAGTAAAGTTATTATCCTCTTTTTGGGTTAGTGACTTATTAAATAGAAGGATCTTGTATTACATTTTAATGAAGAGCATACTGTTGCCATTATTACAAGGTATGCGGCCAATTAAGCTCCTTTATTTTTCTTACTGTTTATAAGCTTCTAGTTTAATGAGCTCTTGTTTTGTTTGTTAGACATTTTTGGCTCTCATAAACCAAGTGTTCCCTGCAGAAGAAGACAGCAAAAAAAATGTGGAAGATAATTGTAAGTATCAGGTTAAAAAATAGTTCTAAGCACAGAAAAGGAAGCTATCCTTCCAAAAAGTAAATTAGTGGTTATATTACTAGGTATACTCTACTGGTTCAGAAGAAATGTAGCCTTTTGATATGAAGGTTCATGTGAATGGGGGAGCTCAAAAGTCCTGAATTCATTATTGTCTCACATTTGCACTTTGGTGAAAGAGTCTTGAATGTCCTTTTAGTGTTATCTCAGTTGTGTAAATGTGGGAAACGGTAATAATTTACTATGAAGCCTGAACCAAAAATCTGTTGTTAACAGTTCTGAAAGAGTTATTTTGAAGCTCATCTAGAATCAGATAGCTTTTATAGTAGTATATGTGGTTCAGTAATTTGGAAGTTGAATCAAGAGGACCCATTTAATGTCACTGTTTAAGGGAAACCAATATTAAAAAGAAGTATAATAAGTACTAATTGAAAAATTGATTTTAGAACATTGTATTTTATCTGAGCATATTTGGTGACCAGACCATGTTTATTCTTACATTTTCAAGGTTAAGCAGTTTCATTTTTTATTTGGCAATATTTTTTTTAAAGACTTATTTATTTTAGAGAGAGAGCATGCAAGCTGGGGGAGGGACAGAGGGAAAGAGAGAGGGAGAGAAGCAGACTCCCCGCAGGAGTCACGGGGCTCTGAGTGGGGTTCAATCTCATGACCCTGAAATCATGACCTGAGCTGAAATCAAGAATTGGACACTTAACCAACTGAGCCACCCATGCACCCCTATTTGGCAGTGTTTTAAGAATCATGTCCCATTGCTTGGTTATCATTAATGGTGTCTGACATTAAAAACTCTCCATTTAAAGAAAAAAGGGACTCCTGGCTGGTTTAGTCGGTAGAGCATGCATTTCTTGATCTCGGGGTTGTGGGTTCAAGCCTCACACTGGGTGTAGAGAGTACTTAAAACCTTAAAAAAAAGGGGGGGTGGGGCGCCTGGATGGCTCAGTTGGTTAAGCGACTGCCTTCGGCTCAGGTCATGATCCTGGAGTCCCGGCATCGAGTCCCACATCGGGCTCCCTGCTCGGCGGGGAGTCTGCTTCTCCCTCTGACCCTCCTCCCTCTCATGCTCTCTGTCTCTCATTCTCTCTCTCGCAAATAAATTAAAAAAAAAAAAAATTAAAAAAAAAAAAAAGAAAGGGGGTGCCTGGGTGGCTCAGTCGTTAAGCATCTGCCTTCGGCTCAGGTCATGATCTCAGGATCCTGGGATAGAGCCCCGCATCGGGCTCCCTGCTCGGCGGGGAGCCTGCTTCTCCCTCTCCCACTCCCCCTGCTTGTGTTCCCTCTCTCGCTGTGTCTCTCTCTGTCAAATAAATAAAATCTTAAAAAAAAAAAGAAAAAAGTAAGAGAAAGGAATGTATTTTCTCCTTGTTGATTTTTCTTTGGAGTTCACATTTGAGTAAGCCTGTAAGGTCCCCATATGTGGATGGGACAACGTGGAATAGTGGAGTAAGGGAGAGCCAGGGACCCAGGGAGAGCCTGAGTTCAGATTCTGACTGTGCTGTTAGGAAGCTGTGTGCTTGTGGTCAATTTATCTCTCCTCTTTGAGCTTCTCATGTTAAATTTGGAGTAATAATGTATATGTTGCGTGTGTAGAGATGACATAATTAAAATGCTTGGTGCGGTGCCTGACCTCTAACAGTCTCTCAAATGGTAGCTGTTATTATTAGGTGTAGGAGATTGAGGAAAAAAAATGTAGAGTTTCTTTCCAAAATTGCTGGAGAATTTGTATCATAATATTTTCCTGAACAGTAATCAGAACCAAAAAAACAAAAGGAAAGAAATAAAAGAATGAGATTCTACAGTATTTAAAATCAGAGAAATGATTCTTTTCTGTTAAAACTTGGTGGAACATTCAGAGCTACGAATTAATCCTTTTCATATATTAAAATAATGTTTTTTTGTTTACATATCTGCATGTAGCTAAACATAATAAATGGTTTTGAATTTTTTTAATCCATTTCTTAAATTAATATTTTAAAACATGGTTATATGATATTCTCTCTGCTTCCTTTAAGTTAGAATTCCTAATCCCACAATATGTTCCCCTGAAAAAGCTAATAATATAAAGCCATACTAACATGTGAATGACGACTTGCTCTCATTTCTTTACTTCCTTCCACACACACCCCCAGCCTTATCATGAATATCTTTTAATGAAACTAAATGAATCCCTAAGTTGTGAAATATCTGCCAACGGGCACAAGGGTCTTCCTCTTAAATTGTACTACTCAAGGTATTTCATTTTATTAAGACGTTGAAAGGTAAATGGTATTTCAGAATGGTAGTTCAGAGGAAGGTGAGAGAAGGGGGAGTGGTTTAGCATTGTGCTTTGGATAAGAAAAGGTGACATGTAGATCAGGCTCCTGGGGGATGAAGGTGGAAGAAGTGCAGGGATATAGAAAGGTTGGTGACCAGAAGCCAAACTAGATATACCTCTGCTGCCTACCTTCTCCAAATCTTTCTCAGTTCAAGGGAAAGATGCCATTCAACTGTTAGGAGGCTTCACTCACTAACTTCTTGTTTTATTCTGTTATAAGTGACATTAGAAAACAGTGAGATGGACACCTGGGTGACTCAGTCGGTTAATCATCTGACTCTTGATTTCAGCTCAGGTTATGATCTTGGGGTTATGAGATCGAACCCCACGTGGGACTCCACACTGGGCATTGAGCCTGCTTGGGATTGTCTTCCTCTCCCTCTGCCCCTCCTGTCCCTTCTGTCTCTCTCTCTAAAAAAAAAAAAAAAAAAGAAAGAAAAGAAAAGAAAACAGTGCCACATATGTGCTTGGAAAGTGAACTGGCTGCATTATGTGACTATAGAGGCCTAGGCAGTCTTTTTTGAGATAGAGACTGCAAGAGACTCTTGTTTGACAGGATTGGTCTGTGGTAAGCACCCTAAAGAAAGTACAAAGAAGAAAGTAGTTCTAGTGGTGGTGGTGGTAGTGAGAATGGGGAATTATCCTTTGTGAGATAATTTTTGAACTGACCTTAAAGTGTAGGTAGACTTTTGGCACCTAGAGATACAGAGGTAGACTCCAATGCATGAATATATTTGGGTTTGATAAGTAGTTTAGTCTGCCTGCAAGTTAGACCATAGTAAAGGGAATTACGGAAAATTATATGAAAAGGTCAGTTGAATGCAAGTTTAATAAGGGCCTTGAATATCAGACTTGAATATTGATTTTGGTAGTTGATGGAAACCCAGTGATGTTTTTTGAAGAGGAGAAAGATTTAATTAGTGTTCTAGTTTAGTTAGATTTATGTGTTGAGTAGTCTGGATGGATTAGAGAAGAGAGAGAGTGCTAATAATAGAAACAAAGTGGTTGGGGAAAAAGAGTGGTTTTGTCTACTGTAGCATGTGGTAGAAATGGAGAAATGAAACCCAAGGGAGTGGAGGGCTGGGAGAGTAAATATTAGGCTGGGAGAAAGAATAAGTCAGAGTATATTATGATAATATTATGTATAATACAATGCACATTAACAATTATATGTGTGTGTGTATATATGTATGTATATAATACATACTTTGATGTATTAGTAGAGCAGATCTCAGAAAAACAAGATTTCTACCCTGATTGTGTTAATTAGCTGCATGTCCTGGGTTAACACATATAATTTTCCCGGGACTCTTATTTCATATCAGTTGTAAGGCATTGACTGAATGATCGGATTGTCCCTTCTCATTCTAAAATTTTATCTTTTGTGTTTTTCTGTAAAATTCTGAGCATCTGATTTATTTAGTATAATCACTTTGTTGTATTGAAAGTGTATTAAAATCAACACTATGAAGTGTAGTACTTTCTTTCCACTTGAATTGTACTCAACTTCTTAGTCAACTTTCATCAACTTTCATTAATGTATACTCACCTGGTACCCAATAGATGTACTCACCTGTTTGGAAATTTGTTGTTTAAAAATATCACTGTAACACATGTAAACTGGATGTATTTTAAATTGGCCTCTGGGGTTTTACATGTCCCAGCGTTTTAAAAAGATGGAATTAAATCTAACCTAGGGGCGCCTGGGTGGCTCAGTCATTAAGTGTCTGCCTTCGGCTCAGGTCATGATCCCAGGGTCCTGGGATCGAGCCCCACATCGGGCTCCCTGCTAGGCGGGAAGCCTGCTTCTCCCTCTCTCACTCCCCCACTTGTGTTCCTGCTCTCGCTAACTCTCTCTCTCTGTCAAATAAATAAATAAAATCTTTTAAAAAAAAAATCTAACCTAGCAGGTGGATTTTAGCTTGGATCAAAGTGATTCAGATTAAGATAGTATTGTTTTATCTTGCTTTTCTTCAAATATTTAGTGGTTTACAAATTTTATGTTTCAGGTTCACTAATGTATTTAAATGAAGCCACTCTTCTTCATAATATCAAAGTTCGCTACAGTAAAGACAGAATTTATGTAAGTATTTTACATATGATTTAGGTTTTTGTGGGGATAATTGTTTTATATGCTGCTGTTTGATTTTGTCAAGCTTGAAATTTTCTAACAGGAAATCTTATTTGATCTGTTGAATAGAGTGTGACCTCCATAAGGATAAGGATTTTTTTCTAGTTTACTGCTCTAATTCCAGGGTTTAGAACATGCATGGGACATAGTAGGCACTTAATGAATATTTGTGGAATGAAATAATGAATTCAGAGCATCATCTGATATCTTTCAGACTTAAAAATATCCAATTTGGTGGTTTCAAAAAAAACACTAATTGGGATTTTGATTTCTTATTTTTGGCATATGTTTATAGATACCATTTAGTTAATTCACTTTCCACATTTTTCTGCAAAAAGTTAAGGTAACTTATAAAGAGAATATATATTGAAATAAATACTTTGATGACAAAGAAATGTAAATTAAAAGAGAAAGCAGTACCTGAGGAAATCTTAAGAACACTAAAACACATCATAAAGCCTAAATAGTTGCAATATTTCATTAAACCCTAGATAACTTACCTTAAAAAACCAGAATATTAAAAAATGAAAAAAAGTGCTTTTGGTGTTAGTTAGGGTTTATACCACATTGTTCAGATGGATACTTAACTAGTATGTTTTAATTATAATTATTCATTGGGCATGTATGAGGTTTTATTCTAATATGACCTTGTAGATTTCTTTGTTGGCTGGAGATAAATTACCCCACTGTAGTTCTCCTGTTATAAAGATGGGGCTCCATTATTTTTGAAAGAAGAAAACACATGGCTTCTGTGACTCTTCCCAGCTCAAATGGCAGTCTTAATCTTTTATATCACTATCAATTTGCCTAATTATACTCACTTAATTCTGACTAAATTACCTTTAGTCTTTGCCATCTGTCCTAATAGTGACAGCTGGGAAATAGAACTAGTCTTGTCTTTTTCAGGAGAGTTTACTTGCCATCTTTCAATTGTATACAATATTAGTCTTCACTTTCTTCTTTGATTTTTTTCAAAATTGACTAAACAGAGAATATATTTAGGTTGATATATGGCTATTTTTTGATTAGAAATACATTTAGAAGCAAAATTCACTCAATCAGCAGACTAATGTTGAGAATCTGCTGTATGCTAAATGCTGTTTTAGTTACCAAAATAATGCAAATTTTTTAAATTTGTTAAAACAATTGAACTTGTAATAAGTGATTAAAAGTTGATTTGGCTCTAACCAGGAAATACCATCTTTCAAGTAAAAATGGTCACTATTTTTTCTGTACATGTCTTACATTACTTGGTGGTATAGCAATCATATTTATTTTAGCAAATTTTAATTGTTTTAATATTTTTTCTAGAAATTTGGAAAATTTTTATTACTTTTACAAGGAATGATTTTACTTTTTAAGAATTGAGATACTTTATTTTTATTTGGGATATTTATACAAAAGCTTGACACTCATGGGATTTTTATTGGTTTTTTACTAAGTTTCCTATGTTGCTGTGGTATTGCACATTGCTGACTGTGACCATTAATAACTGAAGATTTATACGCATATTTGTTATACTTTCAAGAAAATTAGTTGTCTTTTTTTTCACATTTAGTCGACCTACAAGTCTTTTCTAAATTGCATGATTGATAAAAAAAATTATCCATTTGTGAACTTTAAGTTTTTGTTTTTCATGTATAATGTCTACATCGCTCTGGAGTATTTTAGGGTTATTCCTAGCTTTTTTGATCTTTCTTTTCCTAAGATGTGTATGCAGTTGGGCAAGTGACCTCTGTTAGATAGTGGCTTTTTGGCATCATCAGCTTCTGTTTGGAAAACCAGTATTTTCAAAGTTATCTGAGGCCATGATTGGTATGTTTTTCCTAGCCAATTATGTCTTTTAGTTATAAAACTATTAAAAATCAGCAATACATAACTATAGTTATTATTACCCTAACATATGGAAGAAATGGAAGTAGTTTGGAATAAAAGTTTAAATTTAATTTTTTTCTGTTTCTCACCAACCGGAATTATCATAATTCTTCCTTAGACTTGAGTAGAACAATAGCTAACTCACATTTAACATTTTCATTGGCTACTAAAATGTCTGTTACTTTCCTTTGTTTCCTACAGAAAGATTATTACCTGGAATTTAAAAATTTTTTACTCCACTGCAGTAAACATCTTTGAGAGCATTCATTGAATTTTAGATTAGTGGTCTGAGAGTTCAGGGTTTCTGCATCATTTCCCTTCTACGACTAGAAGCAGAAAAGAGAAAAATATGGTCCTGCCTGCCCTCGTTTGGCCAGTAAACCACAACTAATTGCTAAACCACAACTCTTTTTCTACGCACAAGGAATTTTATAAATCCTGTTGGTGCATTTTTCTGGTCTTTTAGAGCCACAGTTAAATTCCAAATTTAAAAGCAAACTTAAGTTGGTCATTAAACATTTAGCCTGTCAATATTCTAGGCAATGGTTAACATATGTTGTTTTGCAAAAATCTGGGACCAAGTGCTCACCAGAGCACTAAATTAATTCTTGGCTTTCAGTGATGGAGATTGGTCTAGAGGATCCTATGAGTTCTTTAAGCTCTTCAGTAGCAGGGTAAATAAAGTAGTCCAGGTGAGGAATATAAATGACTAAGACTTGAGTTGTAGGAATAGATAGGGTAGATTTCTTTTTTTTTTAAGATTTTATTTATTTATTTGACGGAGGGAGACAAAGCAAGAGGAGGGAACACAAGCAGGAGGAGTGGGAGAGGGAGAAGCAGGCTTCCCGCTGAGCAGGGAACCCGACGCCAGGCTCCATCCTAGGACCCTAGGATCATGACCTGAGCCAAAGGCAGACACTTAACGACTGAGCCACCCAGGCACCCCAGGAGAGTAGATTTCTTAAGTAGAGTCAACGAAGAAGGCTGATTGAAATAGAGGCTTAGACTCAGCCTCTGTCTCAATGTCTGTGGTGGCTTGGTGGTGATGCCATGAACCGGGGGGCAGGAGGGAGCATATAGGAGGAGACTGTTTTCTTTGAGGCAAACTGTAGTCAAGAGAGATAATCTTAATTTTGGATCTGCTGAGTATGAGATGCATATAGGATGAGAAGATGAAAATATGTATTAAGAATTAGAGAAATATGGGTCCTGTAGACTGTATGTTTAGGGCTTGAAAAGCAGATTGGAAGTCCTAATTTATATAGAGAATTAAAGGTCTGTATTTGCTGTATTTTCTTTCTCCTATGAGCCTTGTTTAGTTTTAAATAAAAATAGTAATTGGAAAATTTTGTATTTATGCCTTTTCTGTTTAGACATATGTCGCCAACATTCTGATTGCAGTGAACCCATACTTTGACATACCTAAAATATATTCTTCAGAAACAATAAAGTCATATCAAGGAAAATCTCTTGGGACAATGCCACCTCATGTCTTTGCAATTGGTAAGTGATTTATTTTTTTCCCTTATATTGTACAAATTTACTGTTTTTCTTTTGGATTAATAAAAGATACCATGAGTTGAATATGTATTTTGGTGGGCCTTTATGCATTTTGAATGTATCACCATTATTTAGGAGCATGTATCTTACACAGGATGGGGAAGACTACTTTTGCAGCTAACTCATGGGGTAGTTATACATCATTATCTTTGTTAAATGTGTCTCCGTCCTCTTAAATATGTTGAAAGTTGGATGGAATAAAAGCTGCCCTAATGGTTCTTTTTTACTCCTTGACACAATCAGCTCCATCTTAAAAGTGTCCTCCTTCATAGCTTTGAGGCCCAGGCCTTCCACTCTTACCCAGGTCATCACTAGTGAGTGTGTTACTAAGGCTAGGTGTGAGCCATAAGAGCAGACATCTTCCCTACCTTATCTTGCATCAGGGCTTTATAAATGTTAAGAATTAGAAATGATATATGCTTCATATCTCTAGGGAATCCATGTGGAAGACAGCAGTTTTTGCCTTTCTCAGGTTTTCTCTCATCTTTAGCTCTGAGGAACACAGAGATGGGGTTTTTTGAACATACACACCCCTACCATAGCTGGTGACTGCAAGTACAGAGATGTTAACCTTTTGGATCCAGACATAATCAGCAGTTAAATGATGACATGTTTTGGTAGTAGTTCTTAGTGCAGCCTGTTTCTCTTTGGGGTTTCTTTTCATGCCTATGTTTTGACCAAACCAGGCATCACTTCCCAATTTGGCTGACTTATGTACTAGGCAGAGTGAGTATGTCAGCCAAATCCAGTGCAATAGCGGATTGACTTTTGGTTCTGAGATGCTCTGATGGGCATTAGTATGTTTTGTATCAGCTAGCAAAATGGTGTAAAATCCTTAGAACCTGAATATGACTAAGCTCATCACTGGAGAGAAATTATATGTTTAAAATGTAAATAAACTGACTTATTTTTAGTTGTTTACTGCTAAAAAAAATGTCTAGAATAATATCATGAAAGTGGGTGGAACAGATTGTTGATAAATTTTCCCCTTGTCCTAGCCCCTGGTCAGAAGGATGGATATACTCTTGCATGCAGTTTGCATTTGGTCCGATAGAGTAAAAGCCATTTGTAAAGCCTTCTTCATTTGTATGGGTAGCACATGTCTGAAATGAGAAATAGTTGTCCTATAGAGCTCAATTGGTTAGGACCTAATTTTGAATTAAAATTGTTTTAATATGAGACCACTTTAACAGACTTAAATTGTGCTCAGCTTGTCTTCGTAGTACTACTACACAGATTTTGCAGTTATGAAGTTTTTTCTCCAGCAGAATTTTTGGTTACCAGATTTCTTAATTGGTAGCTGTTCTTGCTTTTCCCTGGGGCCTTCATTAGTTACGTATACTGAGCTTTTTTTTTTTTTTTTTGGTCTGCTCTGGAATTAGGAAGAACTGAGCCACAGATCATAATATGAAGACATTCTAGTACAAACATAAGAGTTGTTTATTTGGATTTCATATTACTTACCTGTCAGGGTAATAAGATAGGACATTTAAAGTAAAAACTTTTAGAGATGTTTTGAACACTTGAATGATTTTATTTTAAAATGTTACTAACTGTAAACATACATTTATAATTTCTTTAAGAGCAAGTGTTCTTTGATAGTAAGACAACTTTGTATCATTTAGTATATTTGTATTTAGTACACTGCTCATCATTAATGTGTTATTTTGACCCTAGCGGATAAGGCTTTTCGAGATATGAAGGTGCTCAAGATGAGTCAGTCTATCATCGTATCTGGAGAATCAGGAGCTGGCAAAACAGAAAATACAAAATTTGTTCTAAGGTGAGGAGTTTTTAACTAACCTGGAATATTTTGAACAGGTTTATTTTTTTTTAATTTGTGGTAAAAAATATATAGCATAATACTTACCAGTTTAAACATTTCTCAGTGTACAGTTCAGGAGTGTTAAGTATATTCACATTGTTTTTCAGCCAATCTCCAGAACTTTTTATCTCTAAAACTGAAACTCTATGCCTGTTAAACAACTCCATTTCCCTCTATTCCAGCCCCTGGCAACTACCCTTCTGCTTTCTGCTTCTATGATTTTGACTACTGTAGATACCTCATATAAGTGAATCATACAGTATTTGTCTTTCTGTGGCTGGTTTATCCCACTTAGCTTAATGTCCTCAAGTTTTATCCATGTTGTATCATGTGTCATGATTTCCTTTCCTTTTTTTTTTTTAATTTGAGACAGAGCAAGCACAAGCGGCGAGGAGGGTCAGAGAGTGAGAGAGGGAGAAGCAGACTCTCCGCTAGGCAGGGAGCCTGATGTAGGGCTTGATCCCAGGACCCTGAGATCATGACCTGAGCTGAAGGCAAATGCTTAACTGACTGGGCCACCCAGGCGCCCCTTGATTTCATTTTTAAGGCTGCATAATTATTCATTTTGTTTACTCATTCATTCATCAGTGGTTGCTTCCAAATCTTGGCTATTGGGAATAGTGCTGTGAACATGTTATGAACAAAGAGATACAAATATCTCTTTGATTGAACAGGTTGACTTTGTATACTTTTGCATACTTTATTTTATTGTATTTTTTAAAGATTTTATTTTTTAATTTATTATTATTTTTTTAGAGAAGCAGAGGGAGAGAGAGAATCTTGATCTCACAACCCCGAGATAATGACCTGAGCCAAAATCAAGAGTCAGATGCTTAACCCACTGAGCCACCCAGGTGCCCTAAAGATTTTAAGTAATATCTACACCCAACATGAGGCTCAGACCCACAACCCCGAGATCAAGAGTTGCATGCTCTATCGACTGAGACAGCCAGGTGCCCCTTGCATACTTTATGAAATAGTTTGAAATGGTAGGCTCTGTCCCTTTTAAAACCAGATACCTTATGTGGAAGCTAAGCTTTAGATTGTTGAAAACTATCTCTGACATGTTCTTATGAGGATCCTAGAGGAGACCCATGCTGGTTAGGCAAAAGGAAATCGAGGAATGTTCCTTTAAAATTCAACCTTTACATTCTGTTCTCAGTATTCCTGCTCTTAGTGTGGTTGAAACCATTTTTTACCTTAAACTTATGGCAGTTGGCCTTCTTATTTCCATCTCCTCATCACCCTCCTCTCAGTGTATCCCCTTTGTTGCCGTCAAATTACACTCTATACTTTGTTTAGAATCACTGCATTATAAATACAGAAGGAACCATAGCACTCATTAGTGTAGTTCCTTCAGTTTACATACGTAGGGATGTTAAATCTAGTGTTGAAGCTACTGCTAGGAGCAGTGCATTCTGAATTCTCACCAGTGTTATTCCCACTGTATCACAGTCTTAGTCATTTGCTGGGGGGGGCCCTTCTTGAAATTCTGCTATTTTTATGTAGATGTATGGTATTCAGTTATTTGTACGAAATTAATTTAGAAGTTTGTTATTGTGTATTATGTATATGCAATTCTGGTTAAGTGAGTGCTTCCTAATACTCTGGGAATTATAAGTGGTTCAATTTCTTATTCTTTCTCTTCTGTATGTAAGAGTCATATGGTGAGTCTTTGGTTTATATACAGCTTTGAAAATGAACAAATAATTTAGAAACTGTAAACTTACAATACAAACTTATGTTTTAAGTCAAAGATTACTTTTTGTTTTGAAATGTTCCAGGAAAATAGTTGTTCCATAATGTTTAATCTTTGGCTAAAACAACATGAAGAGTGGTAATGTCCTCGTTGTTCAATGGCAGATTACCTCACTTTCTCTAGCCATATAGATTGAGTTAATATGCTATCACAGAAGACTTTGGAATCTTATGTAGACGATGAATATTCCTGTGTGAAAAGTGTGGCATCTTTAAAACCAAATAGTTGGTTCAAGTCAGAATATTTCCAAAAACAGCTTAAAAATAATGCTGATTTTGATGTTCAAGGTAATCCAAATAAAATTTTAAGTGTTTAAAAAGTAACGGGCACCTGGGTGGCTCAGTTGGTTAAGTGTCCAATTCTTGATTTTGGCCCAGGTCCTGATCTCAGGATTGTGAGATCGAGCCCCAAGTCGGGCTCCACACTGAGCATGGAGCCTGCTTAAGATTCTCTCTGCCCCCAGTGGGCTCCATGCTCAGCGGGGAGTCTGCTTGAGGATTCTCTCTCTGCCCTACCCCTGCTTCGTTCTCTCTCTCTCTCTCTCTCAAATAAATCTTAAAAAAGAAAGGTATAACAGAATAGTTGCATTTAAATATAAATTTGTAAATTTTATTTATTTATTTATTTTTTAAGATTTTTTTTTTTTTTTTTTTTTTATTTGCGAGAGAGAGAATGAGAGACAGAGAGCATGAGAGGAAGGAGGGTCAGAGGGAGAAGCAGACTCCCCGCTGGGCAGGGAGCCCGATGTGGGACTCGATCCCAGGACTCCAGGATCATGACCTGAGCCGAAGGCAGTCGCTTAACCAACTGAGCCACCCAGGCGCCCCTAAATTTGTAAATGTTAAATGAATAGTTACAGTGATGATCCAGGTTTAAATTTTACATGTATTAAATAATATTAAGGTTACAACTAGGGGGCGCCTGGGTGGCTCAGTTGGTTAAGGGTCTGCCTTCAGCTCAGGTCATGATCCTGGAGTCCTGGGATTGAGTCCTGCATTGGGCTCCCTGCTCAGGGGGGAGTCTGCTTCTCTTTCTCTCTCTGCCCCTCCCCACTTTGGTGTGCTTTCTCTCTCTCTCAAATAAATCAATAAAATCTTAAAAAAAAAAAGTTAAAACTATAATGTGTGCAATATTGTTGTCATGTGAATTTTTTTATCCTATATTTTAAACAGATATCTGACTGAATCCTATGGAACAGGCCAAGATATTGATGATAGAATTGTTGAAGGTATTGTTAATTTTTAAAATTCTTATTTTTTATTGTTAGATATGTACTGAAATGAACTTATGAGAATCCTCTAAGTGATCTGGAGTGCTCTCCCAGAGATCCAAAAGACTCTTCCATCTCCTACAAATCTTTGCTCAAATATCTTCTCCTTTATTTAATGTCTGTTGTTTTCCCTCTCACCCCATGTAAATGCTAACAAGGCAGGGATTTTTATATATTCCAGTCTCCTAGAATAGCGTCTGATACATGAGATATGATCCATAAATATCTCTCAGATGAATGAAATAAATACAGGAAGATTTCTGGCTTCCTGTTTGTTTTGTTGACCTTGTTTTTTGCAAAGGAGAGAGGAAGGGTGTTATTTGGAATTAAAATGTTTTTTTGGGGGAAATTTTAATGAATTAGTACAGTTGGAAGGCAGGAGTCTGTAAATTGATTTCCGTAAGGTCAATGCTTGCATATCCCTTAGAAAGTTTTCTTATACCCCGTTTGGAGACTAGTGGTCTGGTCAACCACTGTGTTGAATACACACCACCACCTTGCATCATAGATTCCTTTCTGGTCCCCCCACTTATATTCTTGTTTCCCTGTTATTTGTTCTGTGTGTGGAAGTTGAGATGATCTCTTTTGCTTTCAGTCTTTTAATGGCTTCATATTGCTCTCACGATAAAGCTGCAAATCTGTAACACAAGAGTGAGAGAAAACTCTGGGTGGGCTGGGCAATGCTGCATATGCAGTTGGCCTGTAGGCAAGCCAGAGACAGGGGAAAAGGGAGAAGGTAAAACCTACCCATGGACCGCAAGCGTGAGAGCCAAAGCGGGACTACGAACTGTCAAAATTGTCTCTGCCTTCTCATCAGGCAGGGGAGGAGGGATCTAGTTCCTGAGCTACCAGATCATATATCTCTCTTTCTTCTCATGATGATGATGAAATTAACATGTGTGAGATGTATTATGCATTGTGTGATATGCTGAATATCTGTTCCTAATTTAAATCCGCATAGAATGAGGTAGGTACTATTTTATCCCTACTTTACAGATTAAAAACTGAGGTAAAAAGACTTTAAGTGGCTTGCTGAAGAGCATATAGCTTATCAGTTGTGGAAGTGGGATATAATAAACTGAGGCATCTTAACTATGTGCTATACTAAGAGCATATTTTAACACTCAGTTACTATTTTAAAGAAAAATTTCAGTTGAACAAAAATTTATTAAGGTCCTTCTGTGTTCATGCATTTTGATAAATCATAGCTAGCAAATGTTATGTACTTTTTTTCACAATTATGTGAAATATACATGTATATGGACAGAAATACTAATAAACAATTTTATTTTTTATTTTTTAATTTTATTATGTTATGTTAATCACCATACATTACATCACTAGTTTTTGATGTGGTGTTCCATGATTCATTGTTTGCATATAATACCCAGTGCTCCATTCAATACGTGCCCTCCTTAATACCCATCACCAGGCTAACCCATCCCCCCACCCCCCTCCCCTCTAGAACCCTCAGTTTGTTTCTCAGAGTCCATAGTCTCTCATGGTTCGTCTTCCCCTCCGATTTCCCCCCCCTTCATTTTTCCGTTCCTGCTATCTTCTTTTTTTTAACATTCTAATAAACAATTTTATAAAGTTTGCATCAATAAAGTTTTTCGTGTTTCTTGATATAATTTTACAGTTTTACTTACAGCTCTCACTGTGGTATTGTAACACACCCAGGTGTGAAGAGCTCATAAGTAATGCTTTATTCATAGTTAAAGTACCTCACTTTAATGAGGGAATCACCCTTTAAAATTGAATAAATAAAAAAGAACAAATTATAGGTTAATTTAATAAAATACTAACTAGTATTCTGATTTGTTTACTTGAGGTACAAACACTCTTACAAATTGGATATAAACCTGGTTTCTTCCCTGAGACTGTGGTGTATGTATATGTAGTGTGCTGTAGTTGAGAAAAGTTGGAAAGTATTATTCTAAAATGTACAGCTCATTACTAGAGGATAGTAGATGTTAACTTGCAGAACATAGATATCATTTGATGCCGTCTATAATTGAAGATTGGTTGTTGGTTTTAGAATGAGTATATCAATAGCACTACTGTAATTTTCTGATGGGCTGTTTATCCTAATTTTGTATATTTTACTTAATATATTAAATACTTCAGTAAAAAGTAGTACATCACCAATAAAGGAGTTGGGGAGGCCTATAATTGAGTCCCCCTTTTGCCAATAGCTAGTCATGTGGCTTTCCACAAGTCAGTGGACTTTGTTGGGCCTCAGTTTTCTTACCCATCGGAAAGGTTAGGTATATATGCAAACTTTTCTTTCAGTTTTAATATTTTCTTAGGTTTTTTGGCAAGTGAAACAATTGGAGAGTGATCTTTAAAAGGGTTTGGATACTTGTTAAGCTTTCTACTGGGATAGAATAAGAGAGGTGGACTTTAAAAGATTGCATAAGAAAAATTCTAGTAACAATTGTGAAGCAATTTATGAGGTTGCAGATGGAGAATATATAATATTGGCACTAATCTGGGATGTTTATAGTTGAGACTGGTGAGTGTAAGAATAGACTCTAATATGGGTGCCTTGGTGGCTCAGTTGGTTGTGAGTGACTCTTGATCTCCACTCAGGTGTGATCTCAGGGTCATGAGTTCAGGCCCTGCATTGGGATCCACACTGGGTGTGGAGCCTACTTAAAAACAACATAAAACAAAACAAACAATAGACTCTAATAAACCTTTTTTAGTCATGTGGTGCGTATACATGGTTATGAGATAAAAACAATTAAAATTTTACATTTGTTCATTGGGAATTTATTTTTATTTTCATTTAAAAAAATATTTTTAAGTTTTTTATTTCAGATCCACTATAATTAACATACAGTGTTATATTAGTTTCCGGTGTACAATATAGTGATTCGGCAATTCTATACATCATTGCTTAGTGCTTATCATGATAAGTGTACTCTTTAATCCCCTTTACCTATTTTACCCATCCCCCATCCACCTCCTCTCTGACATGGTTTTTTTAAACGAGTACCCTCAAAGTTTTTTTTTTTCAACAAGAACATTTTTTATTGAAGCATACATCAGAATACATGGTTCTAAAATATATATATAAAACATTCCATCCAAGAAAAATAGAATACACATTTTCTTCAAGTACACACAGAAGAATCCCTGACTAAATCACATAGAAAAAGACATGGCAATTATTACAAATTTAGGAAGACTGAAATCATACCAAGTATATTCTCCAACCACAGCGGTACAAGACTAGAGATAAAACAAAGTTGGAGGGCGCCTGGGTGGCTCAGTTGGTTAAGCGACTGCCTTCGGCTCAGGTCATGATCCTGGCGTCCTTGGATCGAGTCCCGCATTGGGCTCCCTGCTCGGCAGGGAGTCTGCTTCTCCCTCTGACCCTCCCCCCTCTCATGTGCTCTCTCTCATTTTCTCTCTCTCAAATAAATAAATAAAATCTTTAAAAAAAAAAAAAAACAAAGTTGGAAAATTACCGTATAAATATTACATATTTAATATGTAAATATTAAACACCACACTACTGTATAAGCAATGGACCAAATAAGAAACAAATGGTAAATCAAAATATGTCTCAACAAAAGAAAAAGAAAATACAATATTCCAAAATCTATGGAATGCAGCAAAAGCAGATGTTAGAGTGAAATTTATGCTATGAATGCTTGTATTAAGAAAAAAGTTCAAATAAACAAATTAACATTACAAGGATCTAGAAAAAGAAGAAACTTAGCTGAAATGCTGAAATTTAGTAGAGGAAGGAAACAACAAAGAAGAATCAGAAATAAATAGAGACAAGAAGCAGTATCATAACATTGAAAGTAATGACCAGTTTTTAAAAAAATAAATAAAGTTGGCAGTGCTTTAACTACATTAAGAAAAAAGGGAGAAGACTTGAAAACCAAAATGAGAAATGGAAGAGAAAACAGTATGGCAGATAACCACAGAAATACATAGTGTGATAACAGATTACTATAAACAGTTATATACTAACAAATCAGATAACTTAGAAAAAAGCAGGATAATTCCTAAAAATGCACAAGTTACCACAAATGAATCATGAATCTTGAATTCAAGAAATAGGAAATCTTCTTAGACCAATAATAAGAATGGAAATTGAATTAGGAATTAAAAATCTCCCAGCACAGTAAAGCCTAAGACCACATTGCCTTCATTGGTGAATTCTACCAAAACATTAAAAAAATAATTAATGATAGTCTTTATGAAAGTCTTACAAATAATGGAATAGAGGGAACATACTCAAAATCATTCCATGAGGCCAGTACCACCCTGTCACCAAAGCAGGATAAAAACAATACAAGAACAAAAAAGTCTAGTTTGTCTGATACAAGTACAGCTACTCTGACTTTCTTTTGACGTCCATATGTGTGATAAATGTTTCTCCACCCCTTCACTTTCAATCTGCAGGTGTCTTTAGGTCTAAAATGAGTCTCTTGTAGGCTGGGATTTTAAATTTAGTCATCCTGTAAATGTATATGTTAGATTTTATTGGGTATACATGGAAGAATATTAAATCTGGAGGCTTTACTAATATATAAAATATTTTAGGAAAGTAAGTCAACTAATAACTTTTTGCTTGTATTTTGTTCACCAGGGGTTTGCTGATCTCTATATTATAATAACTATTCCTTTAGGGCTGATGTACTTGTGAAAACCTTACAATTTATTAAAGGGAATAATTTTTAAAGTTGAGTTATAAATTTTGTTAACCTAATGACTTTTTAAAATTTAGTCTTTCCTACGCCATTTACGTTTTCTTTTTATATAATTTGAGTAATTTTCCCATCTTCTGTACTTTAATAGGGCCTGAATATAGTGGTAGTCAATAAATATTTGAAGGATTTGACATTACATGTGAATTCCTTCATGGTAATATTTTTGAAAACATTTTTCTATATTAATAAGGAAACATACTATGCATATTGTTTTTGTAATTTTCCTTCATGCTATTTTTTTTGATGGAATATTTTTATTTCTTTTTTAATAGCTAACCCACTCTTAGAAGCCTTTGGAAATGCAAAGACTGTTCGCAACAATAATAGCAGTAGATTTGGAAAATTTGTAGAAATACATTTCAATGAAAAGGTAAGTGAGAGTGAGTTTTGGGATAATATGTTTGGGAAGTGTTTGTGAAAAACACAAGGGTTTTAGGGCGCCTAGATGGGTTAGTTGGTTAAGTGTCCGACTCTTGATCTCAGTTCAGGTCTGGATCTCAAGAGTTGTGAGTTCAAGCCCCACACTGGGCTCCACACTGGGCATGGAGTCTACTTTAAAAAAAAACGAAAAAGAAAAACACAAGGGTCTTGATAGAATTGGTGCTGTACTTGAACTCATGGTAAATCCATTTGAGTTTCTCTCTGTTTCTTTAGCTAATTAGGAGAATATATATATTCAGTATAACCTTCATAAATATTGTAAGCTTACATTTATTTAGTTATCTTCTTTTTTTTCCTTTACTTGATAACTATTATGACCTCTTTGATATAGATAAATGTTTATTAGAAAAATAATTCAACATTGGTAGGTTGTACTTTCAGACCTTAAAAGCAAAAATGTATTTTCTCTCTGTTTTGTTTTTCAGAGTTCAGTTGTTGGAGGATTTGTTTCACATTATCTTCTAGAGAAATCTAGAATCTGTGTTCAAGGCAAAGAGGAAAGGAATTATCATATCTTTTATAGGTTGTGTGCTGGTGCTTCTGAAGATATTAGAGAAAAACTTCATTTGAGCTCCCCAGATAATTTTCGGGTAGGTTGGATGAAAAGAAATTACATACAGTTTTTGCAAATTGAATTGTCTTCAATTCTAAAACTTATTTTAGTGGATTCTGATATCTAGTTGTAGGTAACTTACATTAAATCCAGTGTAATGTGATAGAATATAGGTCTCTATTGAGATTTACTGCTGAATTTATAATATAACACTATATGAGGAGATATGTAATCAGAAAGATAAAAGGATAGGAAACCACTTATCAATTTAAACTCAATAAGAAATTTATAATAGTTCTGAAATGCTAGCTTTAAAATTATCTTCGACTTATTTGTTAAAAAAAAAAGAGATTTCACCACTGAATTAATGAAGGACACATGATTGTCTTCCTTAATTCAACAGTAAATATTTATTGCTTGCCCTTTTGGTACCAGGCATTGTACCTAGGTGAAAAAGGTGAGCAATTCCTGCTCATGAGCAACTTAGAATATGGTGGGAAACACACACACACACACACACACACACAGCCTGACTGATAGGTTGAAAGATTAAGAAATGCATAGATATGCATAGGATGCTGGGGATTTTGGAAAAACTTCAAGGAACAACTGATGTTTGATCAGAATCCTGAAGGATTTTCAAGTGTTAACCAGAGAAAGAAAGATGCAAAGAATATTCCTAGTAGATGCAAAAAGATGAACAAAGAAAAGCAAGAAACAGCTTAAAGAGTAAGTCTGTGCTTACCTCTGGCTTTAAAATGGAGGGTGTCTTGAAGGGGGGTAGGGTAGGGAATGGATAGAAAGTGCAACTATGGGTAAATTGGTTGGAAACCTATGGCTATTGTTGAAGTAAGTTACTTAATGCCTGAATTTGGTTACATATTAGAAGGTAAAATTGATAGGACCTGGAGACTGAGTATGGTAGAGAGATGGAGAAGTCTGGAATAATTTTCCAAATTTGAGTAGGGTAACAGGGTGGATGTAAATACCACACGAGGGCCAGATGGAAGATTTGTGGCATATAGGTTGAGTTTGGTTTTGGAACCTATGGAGCATCTTAGGGGAGAGGATTAGAAGATGGTTGGGTATACTAATCTGAAGATTATTGTTGGTGCTGTAGTGGTAGGTTTGGGAGATGTCAGTACTCTGGTTGTAGTTAAAACTATGACCGTGAGTAGATGAGATCATCCAGAGAGATTGTGCAATGTAGAAAAGCATGTGCCAGGATCCAGACTCTGGAGTTGAAGAATATGAGTGGTGAAGAGTTGCCCAAGAAAGCACAAGTGGAATTGTGTGATAAATACAAGGAAAATCAGGTGTGCCGAGAATCACAAGCCAATAGAGTTTCAAGAAGTGGTCAGACTGGGAATGGTTAGCATGATTTATAAATTTGCAGCTAGGAAACAGTGTCCCTGTGAGGAATATTTGGGAATTATGGGAATGGGTAAGGAACACAGTTTGAATAAAGTTCTCCAGGTGATTCTGATAATCCTCTTTGGGCAGGAGTCCTCCACATGAGAATTGTGACACATTATATTTAATTATTGTTCTGTGTGTGTGTGTATGTATGTTTGCAATTCAGCTTTTATTACTTCAATCAGTTTCTTTTAATATGTATTTGGAAAATTTAAAACTACAGTTTTTTAAAAAAATTTTTTAAAGATTTTATTTATTTGAGAGAATGAGTGAGAGAGAGAGAGCACATGAGCAGGGGGAGAGGGAGAATCAGGCTCCCCACTGAGCAGGGAGCCCGATGTGGGGCTCAATCCCAGGACCCTGAATCATGACCTGAGCTGAAGGCAGATGCTTAACCGACTGAGCCACCCAGATGCCCCTAAAACTGCTGTTTTAAAATGCTTTATAACTGCATTTATTTATATACTTCCACAATGTCCCACCTTCTCTAGAAGTCATCAAATTAATTGGAATTTGAAGTTAGTTGCCTACATTATCTTCATGAAAGTAGATTTCTCTACAATGATTTTTAGAAAAGGAGTATGTTACTATGAATCGTATGAAATTTAATAATGATGATGTGACTTTGTTGGCTCTGAGTTAATGATAAAGTAATGTGACTATTCTTGTCTTAATTTAGCATTTCTTTCTGTTTGGAGGCTTGGGAGCATATTTTTTGTGTGTCTCAGAATGTATAGCCTTTCCTGACACAATGGCAGGCATCCTAGGAAGGTACTGAAATTCTTTATTAGGTCACAGAATTACCTGCCTCTGTAGTTAATGAACTGCTGGGAGCTATGATTTCTTTTCTTACTAGAGTTCTTATAGTGGTTAGGAGGAGACTAGAGGAACCATATTATCTTTCACCCAGATATATCTGCTGTCTTCGTTATTCCTCTCATGCATGCATATGCATACCGCTATGTCCCTTCCCCTAAATGATTCTGCCTTCAAGTGACTTGAAAGTGTGTTGATAATTTATCAGGTTTTTCTGTAGTTTAGTTTAGGCCTCCAGTTACAACTCATAGGTAAGGTCATAAAGACAAAGAATTCCAGAGTAGTGTTGAACACTTCCAAAAAATTTTTTTGTCACTATTCTGTCCAAAATAGTACATAAAGAATTGTAGGGATACATCTATTTGAAAACATTTGTATTAACTAGTCATGTGTTTTAGAAAATAAAAGGTTTAAAAGGTTGCATTATTCAAATACTCAAATATTTTTGCATATGTTTTATGAGCATTCGTTATAGTCATGCAAAGATCCTTGAATAGAAGTAAAGCTTGGGTAGAATGAGAATGGATAGCAAGGGAAGTTACAGTTTTCTAGTTACAGGAAAATTGGAAAAAACAAGTGGTAGGTTTTAATACTACGTTTAGCTATCCAAAAGCCAAGTATTTGATAAAGCATTTGGGGTTGGGGAGATAAAACCCTTGCTAGCAAAGAAAACATTTGTTTTGGCTCTATATGATTAAGCTACTATTATCTTACTATATAAAATAGCTCTTTTTTGAAATAATCAATTGAAATTGCTTACCAATATTATTCCCCCCTCTTCTATTTTTTTTCCTAAAGATTCTAAGGTAGAAAGAACAACTCATTGTATATCATTTTCTGGTTTTATCTATTTAAATATTTCATTGTAATGGAGGTACACATATAAATGTATTGAGCATCTGAAATATTAATTTATTCCCAAATCATTCAAAATGTATTATATATTTTTTCATAGCATCTATATGATGTGTGGTGTATTTAATCTTGGAATTCATGCCATGGTACAGTGGGATCATAGTGACCTGATTCAAGAGAAGCTGAGATGTTTAAAAACATTTTCCAGCCTTTTTCTTGTGTACTTCCTGATTACCGCCCCCTGCCCTTAAATGTGGGTAATAGATTCTCTTTGGGACTAATTAATTATTTTCTTCTCAACTGCTTCCCTTGTTCTATGTTTTGAAAGTGCTTAGTCTTTAAAAGGCTTCTGGGCAGCAAAGTAAATCATTGAGATAAAAGCTGAAATTGTTATTTGGATACCTATGAAAGTTCATAAAGCAAGTATTGTAATTTATGTATGGTCAGTGTTAACTGTCAGTAAATATGAAAGGCATGTTTTGAAGAGCTGATTTTAAAAATCAGAAATTAAGAAGCTTAGGGATATTTTTCTGTTATTCAGCATTAAAAATATTACTTGACATATTAAACCACATGAGTAGGTCCTTATTTGAGACTACGTATTTAGTAGAAGGTGATTTTCATTATATCTGTAGACTTATTTTATGAACTATATTTTTAAGAAGATATTTGACATTGAGATTTAAAATTGCTGCCCTTTAAGAATGGGAAAGCTTGGGGCACCTGGGTGGCTCAGTCGTTAAGCGTCTGCCTTCAGCTCAGGTCATGATCCCAGGGTGCTGGGATCGAGCCCCACATCGGGCTCTCGGCTCGGTGGGAGGCCTGCTTCTCCCTCTCCCACTCCCCTGCTTGTGTTCCTGTTCTCTCTCTCTTTGTCAAATAAATAAATAAATAAATCTTAAAAAAAAAAAAAGGAAAGCTTTATGGTATTGATTTTTATGTTAATCATTTAATTTAATCTGCTTTCAGAAATTAGGATTTTCAACATCCTTGGTTTGGTTAGTAGGAGTAAAATGTTTATAATATATACGAGTTATCAGTTGTAATTGAGAGATTAAATGATATTCAAGTTATATTTAAAAATTCTTTTTGGTTACCACTGTTTGATAAATTGTGTTTTCTTCTGTATTATTTTCATGTGGCTTGTATTTATTATATTTATATTTCTTTTTCCTAGTATTTAAACCGAGGCTGCACTAGATACTTTGCTAACAAAGAAACTGACAAACAGATTTTACAGAACCGAAAAAGTCCTGAGGTATAGTAGACTATTTTTTTAAATTAAAATCTTTAATACAAAAAAATCATACCGAAAGATACATTTTTTATTTTGGAGCCCAAATAATATTTCTTACTTTTAGGCTTATACTTTAAAAACAAAATGCTCATCCAAGTCTCTCTCACAGTGTAGTACTTTATGCCTCTCTTAGTATCTACAGAAGCTACAAGTTTTGGTTCTTCTTGGTTAGGCCTCAATGTACTGCTCTCCTCCTGTTTTTTTTCTTCCACATGAGGGTATTAAAATTGCCTAAGAATTATCCTTTGCTAACATTTTTAACTTACTCTTATATTACCCACTTGAGATTAAGTATAGAACATGTCCATAATTTATTTTCTACCCTAAGGCTGAAGTAAGCTTTGAAGTACATAGTAAATAGGGTAAGCATTCTTGTGAACTAATGCTTATGTATTGTTGTATTTCTCTCTAAAACATATTTCTGTAATATACTATGGAAAGTCTTATACATAGGTTTTACTAAATTATTATATTTCTAAGGGTAATTAGATGTATTTATACTATTATTTTTAAAACATTAAATCCTTAATCTAAAAATCAATAACTCTTATAAATTTTAATATGTAATGTTCAAGTAATAAGTGGTATTAAGTTGTATCTACTCAAGGAGGTTAAATTATTAAATACTGAGTCAGGATTAATTATAGGGACTAGTTCATTTTCTCTTTAAGTTTTATATTGAGTGTTTACTTGTACAGTTTTTATTATACTCAGTTTTAAATGTGTGAATCAGATGCTTTTGACTCCTTTCGAAATGAGTGAGATGAATTATGTCTCTAATGTTCCTAGAAAAGAACAGAGAAAGCAAATAAAAATTACCATCATTTCAAATTCTAAGCAGATGAGGACAGTTAATTTTTGTTTAAGTTGACATTTATCATTTTATTTTTATTTATTTTTAAAAGATTTTATTTATTTGAGAGAGAGAGTGAGCATAGAGTGGAGGGAGGGGTAGAGGGGAAGGGAGAGGGAGAGAAAAAAATCTTAAGCCGACTCCCCACTGAGCGTGGCAGCCTGCCGTGGGGCTTGATCTCACAGCCCTGAGATGATGACCTGAGCCGAAATCAAGAGTCAGATACTCAACCATCTGAGCCACCCAGGTGCCCCAGCGTTTATCATTTTAGACATAAATGTCTGAATTATAAATTGTAAACTTTAGTTTATGTGATATTCATGGTTGGAACTTTAAGAAGTGACTTTAATATTTATTATGGTATCTTCCTTTGTCATGATAACCTTTATTTTTATGAGACATCGTCAAAATACAAAAATTTTATTCTTTCCACTAAGATAATAGAAACATTACCTAGCGGGGTAGTGCAGCTGTCCTCAAGGAAAAGATATATATCTAAATTTGATCTTTGACATGGAAAAAACTCTGTAAAGAGGGAGGAAAACTGGATTTTACTCTCCAAAGAGTAACATGTACTCTTTGTATTCTGCTAAGAAGAAAATGTACTCCTTGTGATTCTAGAGCAGCATACTTTCTGAGGTGATTTATTCATATTATTAAGTGTATATATAAAAATATATAAGTGAATAATGGATTAATATGTTTAAATTACTTTTTATGTCTTCTTTATCAGGAGGATGAGGTGATCATTTTGACTAATTAGAATCCTTTGCTTAGTTCCATCTGAGTGTCTCAGCTGTGTGCAGTTTTTAGGAGAATGCAGTATTTTTAGTCTGCCATAATAGCAATATATTCTTAACATTTGATTGGAAAGTCTTTAAATGAAATAGCCATTCAATTGCAAGACTAAAAATTCTGCATGATCTATGTTTTCTGTTAACTTTGGCTGCATGTGATAATTTCCTTTGCTTCTTTTAAGAATAAAATTAAATTTCTTTACTAGACATTTTCCAGAAATTTCACCCGAGCATAATTAAGCATTTTAAAGAATTTTGTGAAAGATAATCACAACTTTAGCTGGGAAGCAATTGGCAACTGGGAGGAAAAAAAAATCCCCCAGAGGTGTCTTTAATGGGCAATTAATTCTGGTGCTGTGTTACCTAATGTTTATTTTACCTATTCATTGTCAAGTTCTGGAAAATTCCTAGTCCAGTCTTTCTGTGTTCACTAACTTTTATTTTTCTACTTCTAAGGTTTCTGCAGACCTAACTTTCTTATTCCTTTTTCTGAGCTTTTTAATAGGTTCTAACAAATGAATACTTTAGAATGTAAATTCTTTTAGGAGAGAAAACAAATTTTCTCTTTATTTTTTCTGAAATGTGAGTCATTGCATAAATTCTGAGTAAGCACAAATGCTTACTAATACATTTTACCTCATATGACTATACAGGAAAATCTAAAAACAATTCTCTGGCCGTGAAAATTGTCATTAGTCTACAATTTATTATTGCTGAATATTGGTGCAGTTGATGGAATTAACCTAAAAGAGTATAATGCTAAGTGTTAGATTTGAATTTTTATTATAATTTTTCACCTTAGTTCTTTTTGATCTGTGGATTCATGTTGATTTGTTTCAACCACTGATACTCTCTTCTTTTCATTTAGATTTTAATCTCACATATCCTAGCATTATAATGCATTAGAATTAAAATTGTAATTTAATTGGAAAGCATCTCATTTCATTTTTGACTGATTTTTATTGCGATAAGTGTAGAGTCACAGGCAGTTGAAAGAAGTAATACAGAGAGATCCTTTGTACACTTTGCTCATTTAGTTTTTGAATTGTTAGAATAGTAAAGTTTTCCCATTGACATATTTTATTTTTGCATGTCATATAGTGCGTTAATAGACCTTGTGTAGTGGTTTTAATATACTTAAATAATGACAAAGAACAATTAATTGATGTCTTCTTGTTTTGTAGTATCTTAAGGCAGGTTCCTTGAAAGATCCTCTGTTAGATGACCATGGAGATTTTATTAGAATGTGCATAGCCATGAAAAAGATTGGTTTGGATGATGAAGAAAAGCTTGATCTGTTCCGGGTAGTAGCTGGTGTCCTGCACCTTGGAAATATTGATTTTGAGGAAGCCGGCAACACTTCAGGTTTTTTTGTTTGTGGTTGTTTTGTTTTGTTTTAAAGAGGAATAAAATTAGAAGTTCTGTCATTTCTTTATCATACGTAAATCCAATCTGTGTACAGGTTTTTAATACCCTGCAATTTCTAGAATATATTGTGTTACATGGTGAATCTTGGAAATGAAGGTTGCTTCATTAGTCATTATGAGCTCTGTTTTGAACAAATCAGTGATACTGATGGGGAATAAACTCATTTTATGAAGGATAAATAACGGTGACTATCAGGGTCATATTTAGTTAAAATTTTTAACTGATAATTATACTTTTGCAGTATGTGCACAGAATAATTCTCTACCATCTATTAAGGTATTCTGACATTTTTCTGATTCATTGATATAAACTTGGATCAGTTAATTAGGGCAATTGAATATGTACAAGCCCATATACTTTATTATTTGGAAAAGAAAATTGGTTATACTTTATACATACTGAAAAAGAGCATTTAATGCCTGTATGATAGTAACTTTTCAACTTTAGTGTTTTAGTCTCTATATAAGTGGTAAGACTTTTTGTATAATCTTAAGTTTGATCCATGAATTACAGGGGTTGGAAAACTATGGCCCATGGCCAAATTTGACCAGCTGCCTGTTTCTGTAAATAACATGTTGTTGGAACAAAGCCACACCCATTCATTTATGTCTTTTCTGTGTCAGCTTTCATGCTATAGCGACAGAGGTTAGTAGTTGTGACAGAAACTATATGGCCAGCAAAGCCTAAAATCTGACACTTAAGAGAAGAAGATTGTTGACTCCTGCATAAATACATTATTAAAATATTTTATACTAAGAATGAGTTAAAAAAAATCGAAAGCACCATTGAATATAGTAGTCAATAACATGGGCATTAGTGTCAGATCCCAGAAGCTCTCTGACCCTTGCTTTTTTCATTTGTAAAATAATGAAGAAACAGTCCATTAGAAGTGTTTTTTAAAGTATAGTACCTAGCGGGCGCCTGGGTGGCTCAGTTGGTTAAGCGACTGCCTTCGGCTCAGGTCATGATCCCGGAGTCCTGGGATCGAGTCCCACATCGGGCTCCTGGCTGAGCGGGGAGCCTGCTTCTCCCTCTGACCCCCTCCCCTCTCATGCTGTTTCTCTCTCTCTCTCTCTCTCTCTCTCTCTCAAATAAATAAATAAATAAAATCTTTAAAAAAATATATAGTACCTAGCAATAGGTATGCATATAAGGAAGGAGCACAAGAGGAAGGGAAAAAGAACATTTAAAAAATGTTGTCTGCTATGTGCAGGACCCTTCATATGCTGTGTTTCATCAAAAACAACATAATTATAATCTAAACTTCATAAAGATAATGAGGTAGGGGGTATTATCTATATTTTATGGAAGTGGAACCTGTGCAGAAGTAATACATTTACTAATGAAGTTGTAGATGTGAGAGCTGGGTTCTCCCCATGTTTGACTAACTCAGGGACTTGTGATAATTGTCCCAAATTGCCCCCAGTCACTGAACCTCAATGAGAGTCCTGATCTGTGAATAAGCTGAGTGAAATAGACAGTCTTAATGACTTTCAGGTTTAACATCCTGTGATGCTGTGCGGTCAGTAACCTCAGATGCAGCACAGTGTAGTGTTTAAGAGTGCATGCTCTTGAGCCAGAGTGTTCATCACAAGAGTATTACCTGCTTGTGTGGCCTTGGGCCAGGAACTTCACCTCTCTGTGTGTCTCAGTTTCCTAACCTGTAAACTGGGGATAATAACAGTCCCTGCCTCATGTTGTATAGGGGAATAAATGAGTTAAATATTAAATGATGTCAATACTTAATGTCCAGCACATAGTAATCACTGTGTTTTTAAAAACAGAAATACAGATTAATTCTAGTTTAAATGTAAAAAAGCAAAATCAGGTATGTTCTTAGTGTGCATTAAAATTTTAGTTTTTTGAGGGATTTAAAATTCTTATTTTGAAAATGTAATGAATGTTAGAATATGTCTCATTTGCTCTGTAGTACTGTTATGTGAAGGGAGTATATGGGAGTTCTAAGTAACAGAAAAACGTTTAGATTAAGCCCCACTTTGGAAATGTTGTTAGAAGTGATAGTTGGCATTTTCACACCTCATATTATTACCCTGTGGTAGAGCATGTAGATGTATACAGAGGATCATAAATATGATGTGATCCAGTTAGTTGAAAAGCAGTTAAACAGTCAAAAGGCAAATAGCACATATTTACATTATTTTTTATTTTGCTTCTCAAAATTCCTTCTGTTGAAAGGAAAATGAGCAGAGAGCAGAGAAGATTGGAAAGAGGCAATGAATCAAGAAAATTAATAAACTAGGTTATTTTGGGGAGCCCAGGTGGCTCAGTCGGTTAAGTGTCTGCCTTCAGTCCTGGGATTGAGCCCCATGTCGGGCTCCCTGCAGGGAGTCTGCTTCTCTCTCTCTCCCCCTCTGTCTCTCCCCATCGCTCGTTCTCTCTTTAATAAATCTTTTTTAAAAATAAAATAAACTAGGTTATTTTTATTTTAATAGCTCAGATTTTATTATTCTTCCATCTTTTCTGTGACCCTTACTATAGATCCAAATGGTTTCTTTCTAGTTAGAATTGATTTTTTCCCCCCCGAGAGCTCAATTTTGGCATGTCCTCGCAATTTGAAAAAGCTGTGGATATTTTTATAATTATTTTATCAGAACATTTATTCTACTATAAATGTTTAGAAGACTCCTACTTACATTGAAAAGTTTTTGCATGATAGCATATGCAAAAAATGCATATTAGGACTTCCTATGTTTTTCAAATTCTGCATAACAAAAGTAAATGCTATTTTAACAACAAATTTAAAGAATGTTCAGAGTTCTTTTTTGGAAGGGGAGTGACATGAAAACCTTACATTATTTTACATTGTTTTTTGCCTTTTTAAAAACTTTTAAAATAAATGTTTTCTTATGTTAGCCTTCCGTAATTCCTGAAAGTGTGTAAGAAAGTTTGCAAAATAGAAATGTTTAAATAACATTAATGAATTATTGATGGTCAGTTTATTGAAAGCTATATAATTTAGATAATTGTGTGTATATGTGTGTAGAAACTAGAAATCAGTAGTAAGCTTATTTTCATAGAATTAAAGGTTCAGTATATCTTCTAAGTATTCTTGGCCCCTTGTTCTTTTTCTTTGGTAGCAGCTTTATTGAAATATAGTTCATAGACTGTTCAATTCACCCATTTAAAATATACAGTTCAGTGGTTTTTAATATACTCATAGTTGTGCAGTCCTCACTGCAATTAGGTTTTAGAACATTTTCATCACTTCAGCATTCACCTCTCTTTCCTTCCCAAATCCCTGTTGTTAAAATAGCATTTACTTTTGTTATGCAGAATTTGAAAAACATAGGAAGTCCCAATATGCATTTTTTGCATATGCTATCATGCAAAAACTTCTCAGTATAAGTAGGAGTCTTCTAAACATTTATAGTAGAATAAATTTACTGATAAAATAATTACAAAGATATACACAGCTTTTTCAGAGTAGCTGTATTCATTTCACATTCTCATCAACAATGTATGAAGGTTCCTGTTTCTCCACATCCTCACTAACACCGTCTGTGTGATTATAGCTATCCTAGTGTGTGTTGAAGTGTTTTACCTCATTGTGGTTTTTATTTGCATTTATCTGAAAGCCCATGAAGTTGAGCATTTTTTCATGTCTTTATTGACCATTTGTATCTCTTTTTTGGAGAAATGTCTGTTCCTATCCTTTGCCCATTAATTGGGTTGTCTTTTTATTGTCAGGTTGTAAGAGTTTTTTTCAAACTATATTCTTGATACAGGTTCTTTATCAGCTATATAATTTACAAATATTTTCTCTCAATCTGTGCCTTATCCTTTAAATTTTTGGGTCGTGTTCTTTGAAACACTAAAGTTTTTCATTTTGTTGAAGTCTAATTTGTCTGATTTTTCTTTTGTTGCTTGTACTCTTGGTGCCATATCTGAGAAACCACTACCTGGTCCAAGATCATGAAGATTTGTCTGTATTCTTCCAAGAGTTTAATAGTTTTAGCTCATAATTTAGGTCTTTGATTCTTTTTTAGTTAATTTTTATTTATGGTGTGAAGCAGGGGTCCAACTTTATTATTTTGCATGCAGATATCAGTCTCCGGGCCATTTGCTGAAAAAGCTGTTTTTTTCCCAGTGAGTTAACCTGAGACCCCTTATTCTTTTTTTTTTTTTTTTTAAGATTTTATTTATTTGACGGAGCTCCTGCATGTAAACAGGGGGGGAGGGACAGAGGCAGAGGGAGAAGCAGGTTCCCTGCTCATCAAATTTCCTTGCGGAGTTTGATCACAGAATCATGGGATCATGACCTGAGCCGAAGGCAGACACTTAACCAACTGAGCCACCCAGGCGCCCCACAGCCCCTTAGTCTTACGAATCTCATGGTCTATTTCTCCTGAGACCAGTCTATTAAATAGTTTACTAATTTGTCATGATAAACTTATTTTTTTGATAAACTTAACGATTTTCGCACATTCTTTGTAGTTTTGAAATTAGTCTTGAGATGAATTATTTATAAATCTTAAAACTTAAAAATATTAGTAAAATGTTTACTTTTAAAATATTAGTAGTAATAAATAAAAATAATAATAGTTTACCTTTATATAGTGCTTACTACGTATAGGTACTACTTTGAGAACTTCACATATGTAACCTCATTAATCTCTTTAACAGCCTTATTAGGAAAGTACAGTTATTATCCTTTAAATGGATGAAGAAACTGAAACAGAAAGAAGTGACTTGTTCCGGGTCACACGGCTAATGAGTCTTACAGCCACATCACCCAGAGGCTAAAGCATTGCAGTATAGTTTCTTTCTATATAATACTTTTTAAAACATCCTCCATAACTAGAAATCTATGGAAATGGTGTACAAGGAATAGCAGTTATCTCCTCACCCTCTTCCTCTTTCCTAAGCAACACGAGCGTATACATATGCATATGTGGGTGCACACAGACACACCACACACAGAAACAAAACCTCATTTGTTGACAGACATCCACATTGACCTACTGAAATGCCAACATTTGAGATTAAAATTATTCCTTAAGGTTTTCAGGAGTCATGAATTTTAATGATAAGGTTCTATATTTCTCTAGAGATTTACAAGGATTATAATCTATCAGTATATGCCAGGTCGTAAAAAAATGAAACAGTGGCAGGTTAATATTGATGGGCTGAAGGATTATATCATGGACTGCCTCGAGTGAGGGCCTCCATTGACCTTGGCAGTATGAGTGTCTGACAAGGGTGATGAAAAAGTGAAGTGAAATTAAAAGTCACAATCCATTGATTTATATAAGTGAAGTATACTTCTAAGAAATGGATCTTGAAAATCTGGTTTATATAATATCTCTTAACTTCAAATTTAAATGTATTTTCATTAGGTGGTTGTAATCTGAAGAATAAATCTACTCAGGCGTTGGAATATTGTGCTGAATTACTAGGTTTGGATCAAGATGATCTTCGTGTAAGTTTAACTACAAGAGTCATGCTAACAACAGCAGGGGGCACCAAAGGAACAGTTATAAAGTAAGTTCCTTAACTCCTTGCTCTGTAAAAATCCTGCCTTGTGGTTTGTCAAGGAAAAAATCTTTCTTTGAGAACACTGAGATTTAAAGTTGATCTTTATGTATGATTCATTCTTTTCATTATAATGTTCTAAAATATGTGCTTGATAGATAAGAATTCTGTGCACCTCACTGCAGTAATCTACATAAACAAATGCTGACTTCCGCAGCTCTTAAAGTTGTTCCTTACAGATATGCTGCATGGCACAGATTTGTAGTTTATAAAGTAAGAGAGGTTTACTTTTGTACAACTACAAAAAATATGAGTTGGTTATGTTAATATTTGTTTTAGGCAACAATTTTTTTCAATTTTTCAAGATTTTTTTTGAGATCGAATTCATTCTTCTAAAGTGTACAGTTTAGTATTTTTTAAGTATATTTACAAGGTTGTACAACCCATCACCATTTAGTTTCAGAAGGAAATAGATAATTTTACTGTAAAAGTGATTTTCCTTACAAATGGCATGTTCTAAAACTTAAAACTCACTTTAGTAAAACACTCAGCAAACGGAATTTCCCCTTACCTCTTGGATTCTTCATTTAGAGGAAATTGCAAATGACAAGAAAATAAGAGCCTACCAAGATTTCTCGAATCTGTAACCAAGAATTCTAGGTTGTATTTGGGTCTCTGTACACTTTTGGCTCAATATCCTATGCTTTAGGCACTTCTGTTTTTGATACTATAAAATAAAATTGATACTCAGCCATCATTCTGAGGCACTGTAAGGTCTTCATTTGTAGGGGAAAAAGTCAGATCCTTTATCCCTTGCTAAATAAGGCAGTCAGTGAGCTCTAGTGACATATTTCAGGAAGATTTTCAACAAATTAAACCAAGAAGGATTTAAAACAAACTTTTAGCCACTCAGAAAATTTGGTAGCTCTTACATTTTGTGAAACATTAGCAAGGTATGTTTAGCCTGATTCTTTGCTAAACTAATTCTAAATTATTTTAAAGTAAACCTTAGCAAGGAGAATGTATAGTAGTGCCATACAGTTGCTTTTCCTTGGAGGTATTTCTGGGGCCCAAGGGAAGTCCAGTAAAAGCACAGACGTGTGATCTTCAGGTAGCATTTCCTTATTTCCCCTTTGTTCTAAAGCAGTTCTTTTATGTGTTTTATGTATGGAGTACTCACAGAAGATTCACTTTAGGAAGGGGTTCTGCTGCAGGAAGTATAAGTTGGAAAACCAGTTTAGAAGGAATTCAGGTATCAGCCTGACCTGAAAGACTTTTAAGATTACTTCCAAATTTGACATTTTTTTTCTGGTGCACCCATGGTGCCACATACTTACCCTTATGATAGCCTTTAGCATCGCTGTTTGAAAATTCACTTTTATGGCAGTTTCTTCCATCAGACTATAATCTTCTTTAGGAAAAAGGCTGTGTGTCTGTATCTGCAACACGTAGAACTGTTGTGTAGTTACTTGTATTAAATAATAGATTTGGACAGTCCAGATTTTAAGATGTAAACATTTCTTCCTAAACAGTGTTAAACAAGGTACCATACTTTAAAGTTACCTGAATCAGGCGCCTGGGTGGCTCAGATGGTTAAAGCGTCTGCCTTCGGCTCAGGTCATGATCCGAGGGTCCTGGGATCGAGCCCCGCATTGGGCTCCCTGCTCAGCGGGGACCCTGCTTCTCCCTCTCCCACTCCCCCTGCTTGTTTCCCTCTCTTGCTGTGTCTCTTTCTGTCAAATAAATAAATAAAATCTTAAAAAAAAAAGAAATCAGGTATGGACCTTGGCACATTTTTAAAACAACTTCAGGGGGCGCCTGGGTGATGGTTGAGCGTCTGCCTTCGGCTCAGGTCATGGTCCCGGGGTCCTGGGATCGAGCCCCGCGTCAGGCTCCTGGCTCAGCGGGGAGCCTGCTTCTCCCTCTCCCTCTGCCTCTCCACCTGCTCATGCTCTCTATCTCTGTGTCTCAAATGAATAAATAAAATCTTTAAAAAAAAATAAAGTTATCATGAATTAAACAGAGTTTCTTTTGCATTTAAAGAAAGTCTTTGAAAGTCAAAAGGAAGATTATTCCTCTGAATAATTTTTTAATATATTCAGCATATACAGTAAAGGATAAATTAAGATTAAACTGTTTTTTGAGCCTAAACTTCTTTTACTCAATAAAACATTTTTATCTATTGTAGATAATTTCTTTAGTTCTTTTAGTATGCTTCTTAGCCCCATTTATCTATGCCTATTCACAAATGACCTTTTGTAGCTGTTTATTTTGTTCTTCACAGTGAATGTGTTTAGATACACTTTGATCTTGGTATCTGGCTTTATTTTCACAGTTATTACTGTAAAGAATTTTCATTGGTATAGTCTTGTTTTATAGGGTACCCTTGAAAGTGGAACAAGCAAACAATGCTCGTGATGCCTTGGCAAAGACTGTCTATAGCCATCTTTTTGATCATGTGGTAAACAGAGTAAATCAGTGTTTTCCTTTTGAAACATCATCTTATTTTATTGGAGTCCTAGATATTGCTGGTTTCGGTAAGTATAGTTTTGTTTGTGAATCTGTATTTGGTATTTTTTATTCAGTTTTTCACATATATTTAAAATATAAATTCCCTTGTAATACCTTTCACTTGATGTATTTTCAGTTATATGTCCATACTTACATTTCATTTCATATGATTTAAATAGGAAGCTGATGCTTAAAAAAGGGAAAAACTCATAGATTTTGGTCACACTAAGGCTGAAATTAAAACATGTTGATTGAGGGGTGCCTGGGTGGCTTAGTTGGTTAAGTGTCCAACTGTTGATTTTGGCTCAGGTCATGCTCTCAGGATCATGAGATCAAGCCCCGCATTGGGCTCTGTAGTAGGCGTGGAGCCTGCTTAAGATATTCTCTCTCTCCCCCACCTCCTCCTGTGCCCCTCCCCCCTCTCAAAAAAAAAAAGAAAACAAACACATGTTGATTGAAACCATTATTGTTAGGGGATGTCTCTATCCTAAATGAATGCAACTGAATAAAGGTAAAGTCTTGAGTGCTACCAATAAAGAGGATTAAGTCATTAAAACCACTGACTATAGTGTAGTGCTGGGTACAAGTTACCTACCATATAAGCCAAACTCATGGCTCTGTGTAGAAATTCATCGTTAGAGTTATGAACAGATAGCTATTTCCAGTGAATTTCCACCAAATGAAAAAATATTTATATTAAAGATATAGTACATAGTATAGTACATAAAGTACATAATACATGTATTCAAGATACTATATGTTAATTTATATTCAAGATAAATATTTGAGAACAACCACAGGGCTGTATAATCAGAAATGAAATGAATCACTAACATCTGAGTGCCATGTTGTTTTGAATGACTGTTTTGTAAAAATCTCAAAGTAAATTTGACTGTTTTTATATTGGGCTTTATCAATGTGGGTGTCCTTCTGGCTGTGTAGGAGTGGTGTTTTCCTCCTGTGTAGTTTGTTTGCTTTTGCCAAGGGGAAGAAGGTATGAGTTTTTACTTTTTGGGAGGGGCAGAGTTTTAGTTTTGATGTGATATATATTTTAAAACTTTTAATTATTATCTTTTGTTCAAAGGTAGAAAAACACTCATCACTGACTTAAGATTTCAAAATCTTTATACATTTGTTTCCTGGTCTGCACTAGCTTTAGTGTAACAGGCACGTACACAGAATCATAACATTTTAGAGCTGCAGGGAACTTAGAGATAATGTAATACAGTCTCTTCGTTTAAAAAATGAGTTAGTATTCATAATGTTTTTTTTTTTTTAAAGATTTTATTTATTTATTTATTTGAAAGAGCGAGAATGAGTATTCATAATGTTCTTTATAATTTTACAGATTACACAGGAAAGATCTAAAGCACTTGCGTTTAAGCCATTTTTGTTCTTTAGTTAACTTAGTTGCTATTAACACCTGTGCTTAAGAAAATTATGTTGTAAGTGGCTTACATTTTGTATCTTTTACTGTATGATGTTTATCTCATTTAATACACATTGTTTTTATTGAATAAAACACGTATTTTCAATATCTAAATACCTGACAAAATTTGTCTTGAAATAAGAGCATTTGGGGAGTATAAAACAATTAGATGTATTTTTTTTTTACCTAATTTTAAATTAAGCATTGATACAATAAAATTTTATCCTAAGATAAATTTATAATATGAATTTAATCTGATGATGACTTTTGATTTTGGTTTTATGTCTACAGAGTACTTTGAACACAACAGTTTTGAACAGTTTTGCATCAACTATTGCAATGAAAAACTTCAACAATTTTTTAATGAAAGGATTCTGAAGGAGGTAATTGCCATTACAATTTAAATTTAAGAACTGCATTAAGCTATTTTAATTTCAAGGAACAGAGACATGCTGCAGTTACCCTGATTGATGGGGTACAGTGTAAGGTGGTTCAGGGGATCAAGATGCCTAGAACAGGCCCCCAGTGGCTTAGCTATTGCTCAGGCTCATCAGAAGTGTTAATTGTACATCAAAGCTTAGGAACCCAATAAAAACTCTAATAAGCACCTCAGAAGTAAACATCTATTGCTTCTTACTAGTGACTTTTGCTAGACTTGGAATTTTGCTTATTTCTTTTTCTGAGTCTGTTGCCTCTACTTCTGTCCCTGCCACACAACTTCCTACTCTCATCCCTGACATTGGCATCTCCCAGCCTTCCTCTGTGTCTCTCTGCTTTTACCCACTCTGCTACCTGCTCACCCTTCCTTTGTGTCGCAGGAAAGCCACCAAATCAGGGGATTCAGTGTGGCCATTGGCCTGGAGTGCCTCTGGCCAGTGCTCTCTGCCAGGCTACTGTGTGCACTGCCCAGTGTGAATGGTGTGCCTATGCCACTGTTCCTAGTAAATAGCTGTGGGCGTGGCCTACAGTCACAGTCCCAAGCCTAGGGAAGTTATAATTCTTTCCAGAATAAGTAAAAGGAGGTTTGGATCACTTGATTTGTGATTAGGCTCACCATTCTTACCTTGTATTTGAATTCTCCAGTATTTTCCTACCAGTACCTTTGGCTTTCCCTCCTTTTTGAGCTATTTGAAATATGTTTTACTGAAGGTAGATAGTAGAGTTACAGGGAACTCAGAAATGATCTAGTTCAACCTTTTATTTTACAAATGAAGAAACTGATTACCAGAGCAGTTTACTGACTATTGCAAGTCTGAACCCACCTTCCAGCTGCTGGCCCAAAACCGTATTCTCCTCATGTTGGTACTGCTGTTTTCCAAGTTCTGTTTTCCACTGTATCTGGACTTGAAATGTGAAATATTCTTTTCTTTTCCCATTCCATTAATCTTTTCCCACATTTTTATTTTATTTTTGTTTTTATGGGTTTCCCAGCACTTTCCCTTTTAGACTTTTTACTTGTATACTATAGTTTAAGCCAATTCTGGCATAAACAAACAGGTAGACCAAATACTTATCAATTAAGATATTTAGTCTGAAAATGTTTTATCCAGAAACATTAATTCTTCCATTACTATTTTAAGTTGTACATGTGTGCTTCTCACTTAACATGCCCTGATTCTTCCCTTCCACGCCAGCCCAGCAAGCTTTATCTAGAAACATGACAAGGAGACAGTATCTTGATATATGTTTATTTTTATAAGAGTTCTTTAAAATAAATGTTTGGATTTCAAATTCAGATTGGGTCTTAAATGGACACTGACTTCTAAAATGATAGAAACCTTTTCTAGTATATCCTGTGGGAGGAAATATTTAAACATTTGGGGAAAAAAGATAAAAATACATGTCAACCTAAGCTCACTGCATTGCTCACCCATCTTTGATAAAATCCTTTTTTTTTTTTTTTTCTTTAAGGAGGTACCAGACTTACATCTAGGAACTCAACTTTAATTTGTAAATTATTCTTCCAAATTACACTTACTTTTTCCGGTGTTATATTCCTTGTATGTATCACTGTGTAACTACTAGAGCCCATTTGCAATTAATTGCTGTTTCTTTGATTTTAGTGCCTGTCTGTACATGTTAAAAATCTCTCCTGTCTTTGGACAACAATTTAGGACTATTGAGGATATAGAAGAGAGAAATTTCATGTCAAAGGGAGCTAGTTTGTTTAGCTGTTCTTTAAACTTTTAAAAATTATCACAGCAAGTTCTTAGGTTCTTCTGTGTATTCCAGGGGTTGGTATACTATGGCCTTTGGGACAGATCCAGCAGGCTGCCTATTTATGCAAATGAAGTTTTATTGGAACACGGCCATGCTGCTTTATTTACTGTTATCCATGGCCGCTTTTGTGCTGCAGTGGCTTAATTGAGTAGTTTTTGACAAAGACAATATGGCCCACAGCTGAAAATATTTACTATCTGTCCCTTTACAGAAAAAGTTTGCTGACTGCTGGTCTATTCTTCTAATAAGTTTGACTTTAAAATTGATGAAGATATTTCAAAGCCCTGGCCTTTCCTTGAGTTTGAACAGATCTCCATATGTGTTTGTAGTTGCTCTGTGTATTTCAAGAAAAGTGTGCTTATCTGTAGGCGGGAATATTTCCACATATGTAAATCATATGTTGGCCATAATTTCTGACTTTACATTGCTTTAGGGGCAGGGATTTTTCTTCCCTAATGTTTTATAAGTGTCTTTAGCCCCTGAACTAGTTGGTATGAGCCTTTGTACTCTGGACTAATTAATAAGAGTTATGATCAGAAGTGGCACAAAAAAAGCCACTTCATATCATACAGTATTTCCATATCTATGATTATGATTATTTCATTTTAGGAACAAGAACTCTATCAAAAAGAAGGTCTAGGTGTTAATGAAGTACATTATGTGGATAATCAGGACTGTATAGGTATGTGTTTTTTATCCCACTTTTGGGAAATATGGGAAGATATAGTACATGCTTTTACTAGTAATTTTTCTGTGCTCCATGATTGATACTACTGGTTATGGGACTTGAAACTGTGGTATTTGAGAGAAGTTTTACTTCTCTAGTACTGCCAGGAAGTTTTTTTTTTCCCTAGGAAGGCATCAAATTCAGCTGTGTTGAAAGTTTTCCTAAAATTTCTTCTATTTACTGTGATGAATGCTTTCGTTCTTAAACAGCCAACATGTGAGTAAGTTAAGACAGGAACTAAATTGCTCAAAATAAAGGAATAAATTATCTCGCCTGGGGAAGCCCATACATTAGCCAGGCTCCAAGTGAGGTTTTTCAGTGTTTGGCTCTGCTCTTCTGCAGTTCCCTTATTTCTGTTCTCTGCATTGGCAACACCCTCTGACCGGTTGCAAGTTAGCTTCACAAGTTTCATGTGTCATATCCAGATAATGCTGTGCAGCCAGGAGAACGGAGTCTCTGTTTTTATCAGTGAGGAAACCTTTCCCTGTCACCCTCCAGCTTAGTGCTCAATCTTCCTTTTCTTTCCTACCTCATCACGAAAATCAACTGTTGGGCAGACTTTGTTTTGAAAACTCCATTTGACAATTGAGTCAGTAACTCATGTGCTAGATTTGGAGAAGATTTATAATAATAATAATAATGATGCTTTACATTGGTACAACTTTCAGAAGCATTTTAAGTCCTAGCTGGCTCACTGAGCATTTCCTTTACACATCAGCCTTTCTTAGATCTCTGTGCCTTTGATTTTGTGATTTGGTATCTTGGCTGGAACTCCTCCCCTTCTGTTTATCTTGCAGCCCACTTTCATATCCTTTATATCTATCAAAATACTCACTTATAGCTTAATTCAGCTGCCCCTCCCATCATCACCAATTGTCTAAAAAGCATCATTCTCTGAACAGTGCAGTTAGAATTTTGATTTCTCTTCATATGTCCTATAGCTTTTAGAGTCTGTCCCATTTAATAGTTTTTATATACTGTTTTTAAGCACTTTATATTTTATAGTTATTTTGTACAAGCAGGAAATTCAAACAACATGAATGGAAGGAGCATAAAAATGTGCTGTTACTGAAGTTTTGCTGGAAAACATTTGAATCAGTATTGAAAAGTAGTTTTAAAAGCTCTGCATGCAAAAGCTTCTGTAGTTTTACTTCACTTTGAATGTACGTATCATATGGAGAAGAGGGATTTTTGGTTCTTTAGCCTTTCTCATCCAAGCTTGCAAATAGAATGGTTATTACATTAATCATATGTATATGGCATTGTTTTTCTAAAATCTATATTAAATAGTTTCCCCTGCTATCTGAAAGTAGAGCATTTTTATGAAACCTTTCATAAGCCAAAATGGTGTAAATCAGAGGAGCAGTTACCATTTTGTAAGTGCGAAAATTCTCTTTGGATTTCTTTTAGCTAGTGAAAACAGGTATTAATGTAGGTCTTTCGTAAAAGCAAAGTGGCATAAAGCAATATTTTCCATAGTGGAGGAAACCTGTATATGATGTTACTTTCTGATAAATTGCCAGATTTGAAATAAAATACCTGCTTTCTGTAGCCTGTGAGGATACTTATATAATCATCTGTTATATTGCTTCTGACTGGTCCTTTAAATTTGTGATTAGTAAATTGTTCACATATCTTTAAAATATTTTTACCCTATCATATTTTGATGTTTTTGGAATAGATTTAATTGAAGCAAAATTAGTGGGGATATTGGATATTTTAGATGAAGAAAATCGCCTTCCCCAGCCAAGTGATCAACACTTTACATCTGCAGTTCACCAGAAGCACAAAGAACATTTCCGACTCACTGTGAGTTTACCATTCCAACATTGAGACTCTGTGGTGGGAAGAGAAACCTTTAGAAAGATGTACTAGATGTTGCATATTAAATAATTAGAAAAAAAGCTATGTGGGGCTGAGAGCAACTATAATTTATCCAGCACAGCATCTTCTGTAGGTAGGCACTTAATTTATACATGTATATTTTGGATGATGATGATCTATCTAATGAAGGCCCTTTTAGCTGGATGGAAAGTGCATTTTATCGATCTAAAATGTACAAAATGGTTTGCCTGCTGTTTTTATGTTCTTCCTTTTAGCAAAGTGGCTACCAGTTGTTTTTTTCCCTATCATGTGACCTTGATCATGTTCCAGGGGTTAGAATCTAGAATCATAAGCAGCCACCAGTCTGCACATTTGTAAGACCAGTAATAAAGTTCATGGCTTAGAGTCTGACTGGAGCAAGCAATCCATATGAGATAATGGGTAGCCAATTTATTTTGATGTTCTTTCCTAGGGAGTTTTGAATGGAAAATATACTCAGAGAGGGGCATAGAAACTGAAGCAGTAGAAGAATTAGCTGAAGGGAAAAACAGACACAGAGCTGTAGAAATAAATGAGAAGTACACTTGTTTTTTTCTTCCCTTTTTTAAAGATTTTATTTATTTTAGAGAGAGCAAGCGCAGGGGGAGGGTCAGAGAGAGGGGGAGAGAGAATCTCAAGCAGACTCTGTGCTGAGCACGGAGGCTGACATGGGGCTTAAGCTCATGACCCTGAGATCATGACCCGAGCCTAAACCAAGAGTCAGCCGCTCAACCGACTGAGCCAACCAGGCGCCCCAAGAAGTGCACTTCTGAAAGGGCTAGAAGACCTAGTTCCCTGAACTGCTGTTGGGTCATAGAGCTGTGCTTGAATCTTTGCAGCAGTGAATAGTAGGGCTCTTCTGCATGAGGCTGGCCCCTGTGGCTGTCGAGGTTCACCTTGTTCACCTAATTCTCTTTATCTTTACAACTCAGCCATCATTACTTTAGGTAATACAAGGACAGGCTCCATCCTTGTGCACAGCAAGAACTGATTAGCACAGAGAAATATGGATGTTAATTTGATCCAGGAAGATAGGTGCTGCCTTATCTTACAGAGGACAACAAAGAAAGGCAGGAAAAGAAGGAAAGAGAAGCTGCTTATAGTGACAAATGCCTCCCATTCTGTTTATTGTTTTGAGATTGTAATCTAGTATAACAGACAGGGCTTTGATGGATTCAGGAGCTGAAGTCAATGAAGACAGGTATTCTTGTTTCCATACATCATTAACTAAATCAAGAACATGTTAGGTAAATAGGTTGAATGCATTTACTTGAAAAGCCAATGTAATTCTGATAACCTTCTCTAGGGACTGAATCTAACAACCGCCTGTCCCACTGACTTGGAGTTCTTCTGTATTCTTAAATATTTCTTATAATAGGGAACCTGTTTCTCTTCAGTGGAGATAGAAATAAAACAATATGTATCTTCAACAAAACTTTTGCTATGATTGAAGATGTATATCCAGTCCTATTTATTCACTGTTCACTGGTCTTTGTTATGACCAGCCTGATGCATGGTTACCTTTAACAAGAGTACTGAATGCTGGTCAACAGAATTGTGACCGGGGTCTCAGACAACCCCGAGTTATATAGTACATATAACTACAGGGACAGCAAGCTAAAACATCAAGAATGGACTTTGGCTGCTTATCTCAAAAGAGAACAAGAGCAAGATAGTAAATTCTAATTTTTATGAACATTACTTTTTTTGTATTTCTTTGGAAATTAAAAAAAATCATCATCTGTTGAACACTTAGTATGTGCTAGTCACTGATCTAAGGGTTTTACTTAAATTATTTTATTTAATCCTCATAATCTCTGAGGTGGATCCTGTTTGTATCCCCATGCTAGAGATGAGGAGACATACATAGAGAGGTTAAGTGACTGGTCATGTGTAGCATAGTAAGGAAGTGGTGGATTTGGGAATCAGGCCAGGTGTTTTGACTCCAGGGCCCTCACTCTGACTCATGCTGGTGTATCACCTCACAGAGAAGAGGCTCTGTGGTCTCCTAGCTCTCTCACCTAGAAAAAGCCTGGTAAGGCTCTCAGAGTCTTAGCTTTTTCATTTTTAAATGAGATTGTCTTTCTTATCCTTAGGTTATTTTGAGGGTCAGATGTATACTTTTATTTGAAGGCATTTTGGAAACTTTTAAATATGAGATACTATAATTGATAGTATAAACCTAAAATGATTCAGTGTCCTTCAAATACATTCAGGCTCATTGTATAAACATGTTAGGATGTTATAGCTATAAAAGTGGGAAAGGTCCTGTACTGATTTCAGATGTTTTTTAGAACAATGCTTCTCAACCTTGGCTGTACCTAGGAATCACCTGATATAAATGGTGTGGGGTTTAGGAGGTTTAAAAGTTCTCCAGGTAATTTGCCAATTAAAGTCAAGAACCACTACTTTAGACATAGATAGTTAACTTTATAAAGTGCCTGCTGCTTTGCATACTTACAGTGTTGTTTGTTTGTTTTTGTCTTAATCCTTTTTTCTTTTCTAAGATATTATAACCACATACTTGCTAGATTTCATTGGTAGTTCAAACCTTATTAGATGTTTCAAAGGCAGTATAATTGTGTAAAGTGTGAAAATTTCCTTTATAATTTTAAGTATTTCGCATCCCAGATGTTTTCTAAAGGAAATTATGTAATGTTTTTGATACTTTAATAACTGATGTATGTACTCTTTTCAGATACCCAGAAAATCCAAGTTGGCAATTCATAGGAACATCAGAGATGACGAAGGCTTCATTATCAGGCATTTCGCAGGGGCAGTGTGCTATGAAACAGTGAGTATGACTTTTACCAAGAGAAAACCATTTGAAGTTGAAGCTGCACTATATGGAATGTTAACCTCTAACCACGTCTGGTTACTTCAATTTAAATTTAATAAAGTTTAAAATTTAGTTCCTCAGTCCACTGGCCACACTTCATGTGCTCCGTGTCTACATTGGTGGTGACTGTGTTGGACAGTGCAGATATAGAACAGTTCTGTCATCTTGGAAAATTCTATTGAACACAGTCATATCAAGGGATATTACCATAGGATGGACTGAATCATTCCTGTTCCTTTATTTTTCAGACCCAATTTGTGGAAAAAAATAATGATGCTTTACATATGTCTCTTGAATCCTTAATATGTGAATCCAGGGATAAATTTATACGAGAATTATTTGAATCATCCACAAATAACAACAGAGATACTAAACAAAAAGCAGGAAAACTTAGCTTCATCAGTGTGGGAAACAAATTTAAGGTATTTGTGTTAAATTTATTATTTGAATATTTGTTTTTACTGCATTTAAAGTAAAATATATTGTTTTATACTTTACAGAGGATAATGTAGATCACTGTCAAAAATCCCATGAGTGAAATGCAAGAGCAGACCCTGCATTGTTGATATTTGCATACAAAATAACATAAAATAGGTGTAGTGATTGAACATACAGAAATTCTTACATTTTTATGAATCTGTTCTTTCTTGTTGCTTAACATATCTGATTCATACCTGCTTCTCCTAATGTTCTTGCTTCTGCCTACTGTTTGGTGACCTTCAAACCTTCTCTTTCCCATGTGTTTTCTGTTTCCTTCCTCATTCAACAGTTTTGTTTTAGCTGGAGTAGTCCAGCTCGGGATGGCTAGAGAGGACTAGTTGAGTTGAGAGGAAAAGCAGAGACAGCCAGGGGCTTCAGGTAAATGATCACCTTCGTGGACTCTTATTGATAGAATGGCTGCCATGTTAAAAAGAGCCCGTCTCAAGTTAATGATTCAGTTTTTAATTTATTTTCAATGTGTTTTCTTTCACTGTGCTTTATGGGTGTACGTATTACACTAAAATTTGATTAAAGCTTTTAATAACTTTGTAAAAGATAAGTGCTTTGTGTGACAAACCCTTCAAACTGCTTATTTAACATTGAAGAACATGTTACTTGTTTTATTAACTTTGGATCAGAAATTTATTCTTTGAAGTCTGACAAGGAACTGTCACATGATGTGTCTTAGAAATGGAACACTACTAATTGGTTCAAATTAATGAGTATTTAGCATAGAAAAAGATAATTTAAAAACTTTTGTATCATAAGTTTAATGAATAAAAATTATAATAAATAGAACAGACATAAAATTAATTTCTCTTTTATACATTTCCACAAAATACTGTTCTTGTATTTACAAGAAAATTCTCCATTTGCCTTTCATTATGTGTATTTTAAATATTAAAAAATGATGTAATTAGAAACTGTTTAAGCATGAGAGTACTATAATAATAACAGTGTAAGCCTCCTGAAATCCCTTGTAGATTGAAATGGGCTCTAAATAACTAACTTGATAAAATCATGTTTATAAAGCTAGATTTTTTAAAAAGTAAATATAAATATAAGAGAAAGCTTATAATACTTTTCAGGTAATTGAATAAAAAGTCTTTAACTTTGTTGTAAGTTATATATTCATTAATTATGAGTTCCTAATTCTCTTGAGCAATATTTTTTCATCTTATTTTGATACTCTGAAATTCCTGAGTAGACATACGATAGCAGATTAGTTTAAAATAGTATATTAGCCTAAATGAAATGGCTATTATTGTTTTCGTACTGTAGTATTATAGTAGTATTGCTGGTAAGAACATACTTGAAATTTTAGACAATATAAATAAAAACAAAAACATTCTTAAAATTCTTTGAATTAAAGTATTATGTTGAGACTTGAAATGCCTAAATATTGCTTATGAGCAATAGGATATATTTTGCATATTAAACTGCTAAAACCTATAATTGAGTGATATTATTAATAATAAAATTTCAAAAATGTGTTTATGAGGTACTTTGAAATGAAGTATTAATAATTCTATTTTTTAATTTAAATTCAATTAGCCAACATATAGTACATCATTAGTTTCAGATGTAGTGTTCAGTAGTCCATCAGTTGTGTATAACACCCAGTTTTCATTACATCACGTGTCCTCCTTAATGCCCATCACCCAATTACCCCATCCCCCTACCCACCTCCCCTCTAGCAACCCTCAGTTTGTTTCCTATAGTTAAAAGTCTCTCATGGTTTTTATCCCTCTCTGATACTTCCATTCAGTTTTCCCTCCCTTCCCCTACAGTCCTCTGCCCTGTTTCTTATATTCCACATATGAATGAAACCATATGGTATTTGTCTTAGTATTAATAATTCTTAATTTAAAATATAGCAGAATAGCTTGTTAAATTCAAGTTATGTAAAGCAATAAAACAAAAGAGGCTAACATTTACAGTAAGACTTCAATTATCCATCATTTCTGAGAACCAGAAGTTCTCTACTGAAAAGTAACATTTTCAGGTTTTTGAAACATTACCCTTTTACTGTTAGTGTTTTAGAAAAATAATCCTTTTTGATGGAAATCTTTATTATGTACATAAATGTGTGCTTTAAAATAAAAATAAAATACAAATAAAGCATGAGTTTCATAAAACTTTATCTTTATACCTTATGGTCATTGACTGCTTCCTTGGTAATTGACATTCTTCCCTCTTCTCTCAAGTTTATTTTTGCTGCGTCTACTCTATCTCCATTTTTTTGGAGAACGCTTTGCTTAGTTTATGGATTAAGAGGCATGGATGTTGTGACAGTTTTCTTTTTAAATTAGTGGCTCTCGTACTTGCTTTTCAGTTATTTGGTGATCCAGATTGATAAAAGTTGTCAGAACTCAGTCAACCAGATAAGTGGGGTATGACTGTATTTTTTTAATCCAGTGGGAAATTCACTCCATTTTTATAACTTAACCCTCTGATACCTGAAGTATACTGTAGTATCATGGGTAAGAGAATGAACTTTATTAGGCCTGTGTTGGAATTTTGGCTTTACTGTTACTAGTTCCGTGATCTTAGTCAAGTGATTTATCTCCCTGGACCTTAATGCTTTTACCTGAAAAATGAGGCTAATAATACATCCTTAATTAGAATTGTTGTGCAGATTAAACATGATAATGCTTGTGAAAAGCTTCAAAGCAGTGCCTGACTCATCGAAAGCATTCAGTACAATCTACCTAGTATTATTATTAAATATAGCTATGCTTGATCCAGTATGTTAATTAAAGAATCAACATCTTAATTTATCTTTTCGTGAGTAGTATAATAAGCATCTTAGTATAAAATTGATATAAGAATTTTACATAATTTACTTTGCAGAGAAATAAAGCAAAACATGATTTTAATGTATTATTAAACCAGAGTAAATTATTATCACTTAATATTGTTATAAACAGGAAAATATAGTAACCTGTAGTGTTTATTGTCAAGTTGTTTTTGAGAAAATTGTTCAAGCTTTTAAAAATAATTGGAATATGAAATATTTTAAAATAACAAAGAGGGTTTCTACAGCTAGGCAGGACAATTTAATTTATGATAAGTGTTATATAAAACATTTCCAATACATACCATTAATGTGTATTTTAAGTATGTCTTCATTCTTCAGTGGAATGTGACAGAAACTGCACCCAGCTTGCTACATATTCAAGTACTGCTCTGTTAATCTCTTATGGAATGCATCCGCAGTATTTTCATTTACTTCCTTTGTTGCCTGTACACTTTTTGCTCATCCATCCCATCTGCAAGTGTGCATGTATTATATTTTAGCATTGCTAATATTTAGTCTTTTAATTATATAAGTTCTGTATAAGTCATATAAGTTATTGTCCTTAGCATTATATTAGCCATATATTTTGCATGTTACTGTCAAATAATTTATGTATCAGTTGTTAAATTGTACCGTGTTGTATGTTGATGTTATTGCATGTTATTTTTTGCTAATGTTGGAGAGCTAATATTAACTTAATAACATTGTGTACTTTTGCTTTTTGAAATAATAAAGTGATTTGCTTTCTTCTACAGACACAATTAAATCTGCTTCTGGATAAACTTCGAAGTACTGTGAGTACACTTAGGAAAATTCCAGGGTTTTTAAATGGTCCTCTTAAATTATTAGTAATTACTCAAATAAGCACAGTAAACCTGGAATAATTAGAAATTAAATTTTTTTAAGATTTTATTTATTTTTATTTGAGAGAGAGTGAGCGAGAAGGAGAGAGAGCACGAGCCACGGGAGGGGCAGAGAAGCAGATTCCCCAGTTGAGCAGGGAGCCCGATGTGGGACTTGATCCCAGGACTCCAGGATCATGACCTGAGCCAAAGGCAGAGGCTCAACCAACTGAGCCACCCAGGCGCCACTAGAAATTAATTTTAAACTGAATTCCCTCATATTAAAAAATCAGTTTTTAGGGGCGCCTGGGTGGCTCAGATGGTTAAGCCTCTGCCTTTGGCTCAGGTCATGATCTCAGGATCCCGGGATCGAGCCCCCATGTAGGGCTCCCATCTCAGTGGGGAGCCTGCTCCTGCCTCTCCCCTTGCTTGTGCTCTCTCTGTCTCTTTCTTAAATGAATAGATAAAATCTTAAAAAATCAGTTTTTAAAACGGTTGTCATTTTGGTTAGGCTTGTTCTGAAGAAAAGTCAAATATATATGTGAAGTCAGTATTTTATAAATATACAGAATTCTTTCAATGTTATTAAATTAAGATTATCCTGTAGTTCAGAAAAGTGAAAATAATTAGTTATTTATGTGGAGAAGAAAATGTATTTTTTTGGGATTAAACATAATGCATGTAATTCATTTTTGTTTTATTATTCTAATAGTAACGTTCTCCAACATGGCAATGTTGATGAGGAAAAAATGGACATAATATCTTTATGCCCTGTTATAGAGGCAGTATTTCCTAGGATCTTTTTTTTTTTTTAAGTAAACATTTTAGTAGTTCACTCTGTTTTTGAGTTTTTTATTTTTTGTTTTTAAAGATTATTTATTTGAGGGGAGTGGAGGGAAGGGCAGAGGGAGAGGGAGAGAGAATCTTAAGTAGACGCTGAGCTGAGTGCAGAGCCCAATGTGGGGCTCTTATCTCATGACCCTGAGATCATGACCTGGGCCAAAACCAAGAGTCAGATGCCCAACCGACTGCCCCACCCCAGGTGACCCAGTTCACTCTGTTTTTTTAATGGAAAATTTATCAGAGAAAAGTTTGATATGTGGGTTATGTAAATGAGGCATGATCCCAAGGTGAGACATTTTTTAAACAGATCTACTGAACGAACCAGGTATTCTTCTTTATCAAGTAGTCATTTTGGAAAGCCAAGTATTTATTCTGTTGCTGCTGTTATTGCTTAACTTATTGTTAGACTGGCTTTTGGGACCATTAAGAGATTCTTGCACATACCCTCATTGTCTGCAACTATTTATCTTTTAAGAACCAAACATCTTTAAAAACCAAATCTGATGAGGAGGGTGTTTTAGTTTTGTCTCCCAAATATAGTGCTACTATAAAATGAGGAGAGTACTTTTGTGATTTGTAAGAAGAAGGTATTTCTAAAAAGTGTTCTGAAAGTGTTTGCAATGAGCATCATTGTTGAAATAACTGTTCAGTTTTCTAAGGGAACTACTTTGAAAAGAAACAGTAATTTGGATGTTGAGTGTATTCACTTTAATACCCAACAGTTTCATTGTGTACCTATCCATAGTCTTTCTGCCTCATTCAACATAATCTGATAACTGATTCCAAATGAATGCCTTTAAAAGCTTTTAAAAATACTGTTCAACAAATAGAACTTTAAAATGTGCAGTGATTGGGCACCTGGGTGGCTTGAGTGACTGCCTTCGGCTCAGGTCATGATCCCAGGGTCCTGGGATCGAGTCCCACATCGGGCTCCCTGCTCTGTGGGAAGCCTGCTTCTCCCTCTCCCCCTCCCCCTGCTTGTGTTCCCTCTCTCGCTGTGTCTCTCTCTGTCAAATAAATAAATAAAATCTTTAAAAAAAAAAAAAATGTGCAGTGATGCAGCTTCAGGACTTACTGTATATTTTTGAAGTAGAATGATGAAAAAGGTGGAGTTTTTTCCCCCCACTTTGGTGTAAATTTGAAGAGGCATAATTTTATTTATTTCTCTTGTATAGGACAGTTTTCTTATCACAGAAGTATGGCACATAAATACACTTAAATGTAGAATAAAATCACCTATATATCAGCCTGCAAAATGTATTGTTTAAATATGTTAAAATATTTTATGATGAAAGACTTTTCTTTTTACAATAACACAGTTTTTGGCACTCAAATCTAAAATGTAGTATTTTTCTTTTTTTTTAAAGGTATATTTATTTTAGAGAGAGAGAGCATGAGCGGGAGGGGCAGAGGGGAAGGGAGAGAGAATCCCAAGCAGACTTCATGCTAAGCGTGGAGCCTGACGCGGGGCTCAATCCCACGACCCCAAGATCACGAACTGAGCCGAAACCAAGAGTTGTCGGATGCCCAACCGACTGTGCCACCCAGGCGCCCAGTATTTTTCTAATATTAGTACATAATGCAGAAATTTATTCCAAGCTTGAAATTTTAAAAGTATCTAATTGAATTTTAAATTCTTTAGTGATTATTTTAAAAGACGTTCAAATATTAATGATAACATGTCTGGAAGTTACTGGTATTCATAGAAATAGAAAAGCAAGAATTCTCTGTGTATTATCTTTAAAAAGTACCTTTATTTTCCTAGGGTGCAAGCTTTATTCGTTGTATCAAACCTAATTTAAAGATGACAAGCCACCACTTTGAAGGTGCCCAAATTTTGTCTCAACTTCAGTGTTCAGGTATTTTTATAATTTATATACATGTGTGTTGGGAGTCTTTGCTCAAATACACTTTAATATGTACAGTGTTTCCAAACTCAGTTATCATGTTTTTAAGTGCAATGATTTTTACTTTTGATTTCTTTTAAGAAAAGCATGGTTAACAAATTATTTGAGCAATATTGGGATATAGTTTATTGTGAAATAAAACAATTATTTTACAGCATTGAAGTAAAATTTATAAAAACTCTTTAACTGCAAACCTAGATCTCCCTTAAGTAGGTTGCTTTCCGACGGCCTTCTCAGTCTGGCAGCAGTTCATTTCTTATGCCCCACGTAGCTGGGGCAGGAGGTAGGTTTTGGTGTCCTTGCTCTCACTCCACCACTTATAAAAAAATGAAAACACAATGCCCTTGGCTGCTGCGGAACTTCTGTGCATTTGGTTAAACTACTGCCCTCCATCTCTCACCTGCCACATTCTAACTTTGCTCAGTCACTGAAGTCTTAGGCACCAGACACTGTTTTCCTGTACTGCATGCATGTCCATCTGCCGTCCTTACCATGCTACCCCTACTTTCTCCCAAGGCTTCAGTCCTCTCCTTGCCTTTTGATTCATCTCAGGCTTGTGATACTTCCTTAAACTGCCTTGTCTTTCTCACTCCTTATATTGTTCCTCTCAAGGTCAGATTTATTATAAAGCTAGGGTCACTTAAGTTTCAGGGTCCTTCATTTAGATTGGCTCCTTTGAAAGCCCTGTACCTGCTTTTGTAATTTTACACTTTTTTTCTTAAATTACAATTATATAAACTTTAGGCACACCCACCCTGCTCTGCTCAAATCCCTGAGTCTCTGCCAACAGACAGCCTCACTTCTTTACTGGAAGATGGAAAGCTTCACCCATGTGCTCCCAAACACTGCCGTCTACCTGCATTATCTTCCCTCCTATGAAGAGGGTCGAAGTGCCTCTCTTCTTAGTTGAGATTATAGTTCTTTAGAATCATCCCTCCTACCTTCTCAGGAATCTTCAATATCGATTATGTGTATTGAACCATTCCCTTTGAGGTGGTCTCTCATTACCATTTAAACATGTGGAGACCTTATCTTAATTCCCCTGACCCACATTCCCTTCCAGCTTCTTACTTATACCTCACCTCACTTTGTGTTCTCTAGTTTTTCCCTTTCAGCCAAGAATAGTCTATTCTTGCTTTCTCAGTTTCCTGCCTTCCACTCACTCTTTAACCCAAGAGAATTCAGCTTCCACCTTGATCAGTCCAACAAAATAATTCTTGGTAAGGTCACCCATGATTTCCCTGATTCTAAATCAGATGTTCATTTTGCAGCCCTTATCTTAGTGGATGTCACAGCAACATTTGACTCGACCAGTCCCCCCTCACGTATCCTTTCTTGGCTCCTGAATCAGCTCATCTCCCTGCTTTTCTCTTTAATTCTCTGGTAATTCCTGACTCCTCTGCAGGGTCATCTTCTTCTACCTGGGTGTTATTTGTCAGAGTTTTTCAGGCTTTGGGTTAGGCCTAGTTTCTTTCTCACTCTTAATCAGTGCTGTGATATAAGTTTCCATGTTGATGGAAATATTCTGTATCTGTGTTGTGTTTGTGGCTGTTGAGCACTTGAAATGTGGCTGGCATGACTTAGAGACTGATTTTTAAATTTTAATTTTAGTTTTTTAAAATTTAAATAGTCACATGTGGCTAGTGCAACTACAGACCACGTGGCTAGTGGGTGCCGTATTGGACAGCATAGTTACATATTCTCTATCTAAGTCTCCCCAGGTCCCTCTGATGTGACCTAAACAGTGAGTCCCCCCCAGATTTATAAATGTAATTGACCTATAACATTATATAAGTTCATGTTGACTTGATACACTTATGTATTGTAAAATGATTACCCCCATGGCATTAGTGAACTGTCTCATCAGATCACATAATTACCAGTTCTTTTTTGTGGTGAGAGTATTTAAGATCTTCTCTGTTAGCAAACAGTGTAGTCTTAGTACCCTAATATAAGCCATCACCATCTTTCACCTGGCTTTTTGCTGTAGCTTTCTAAGTATTCTCCTTGCATCTTCTCCGTCTGTTCTTAATATATATCCAAAATTACTGCTTTATAACTCAGGTCTGATCATGTCTTTTTACTGCTTAGAATGCTGTAATGGCTTCTGAGTATTATTAGGGGAAAGAGCAAAATCCTAGTAGCTTCTGAGGCCCCATAAGGTCTAGCCCATTTGTTCCTAGCTCCATCTTTTTCCACTCTCTCTGATCTCTGTGCTTCAGCCATGCTGGCCTTTGTTTGGTTCCTTGAATCCTCCATATTCCCTCCTGCCACAGGGCCTGTGCACATGCTGCTTCCTCTGTTTGAGAAGCTCTTGCCTCTCCTTTGTTTTTATCTTGCATATCTACGCTTGATTGTCCTTTGCTTGTGAAAGCCTTTCTTGATATTCCTAACAGGAAGAGGGTCTGAATGGTGCTGAACACTTTCATTGTAGTCATAAATTTTATATGTATTTGTATAATTATTTGTTTTCTCTACTCTATAAATCCCTTGAGGGCAGAAACGGTGTCTGTTTTGGCTTACACATTTATATATGCCTCCTAGCAGTGCAGAGCTTATACTAGACTCAATAAATATTTGTTGAGTGAAATGCACAGTCTAGCACCTATGAAGACTTATTTTTGTGAATAATTTTTTTTTTTTTTAAAGATTTTATTTATCTGACAGAGACACAGCAAGAGAGGGAACACAAGCAGGGGGAGGGGGAGAGGGAGAAGCAGGCTTCCCGCTGAGCAGGGAGCCCGATGCAGGGCTCCATCCCAGGCCCCTGGGACCATGACCCGAGCCGAAGGCAGACGCTTAACGACTGAGCCACCCGGGTGCCCCTGGATTTTTTTTTTTAAATTAATTTATTTGAGAGAGAGAGCATGAGCAGGAGGGGCAGAGATGAGAGGGAAAGAGAATCTCAAGCAGACTCTGTGCTGAGTGCAGAGCCTGACATGGGGCTGGATGTCAGAACCCTGAGATCACAACCTGAGCTGAAACCGGGAGTTGGATGCTTAACGAACTACGCCACCCAGGTGCCCCAGTATGGATGTATTTTTGTAATATTTTCTTCAGGTAGTTTTAACTTTGAGTTTGATTTTTTTCTCATTTAAATTTCTCTTTAGGGTTTGTTTAGCCTAATATATTAAATCATTTATTTTGTAAGTGAGCATCTAGTGTCCTGGCAAGTCAAGCATATTTACAATTTAATATACTATTAAATGGGGTAGAGTGTGGGGTTACAGATGCTTTAGCTAGGATTTCTCTTTCAGTTAAGCAGTTTATTTCAATATATTAAGATGTGTTGGCAATTTAATAGATGACACCAATTCATAGTAGTTTGATTTTTTTTAAGTAATGATAATAGTAAAATGGGGGCGCCTGAGTGGCTCAGTCGGTTAAGCATCTGCCTTAGGCTCAGGTCATGATCCCAGGGTCCTGGGATAGAGCCCTCATCAGGCTCCCTGATCAGCAGGAAGCCTGCTTCTCCCTCTCCCACTCCCCCTGCTTGTGTTCCCTCTCTTGCTGTCTCTCTCTCTGTCGAATAAATAAATAAAATCTTAAAAAAAAAAAAGTAAAATGATACAGAATTGGTTCTAGTCATGTGGCCAGGTAATGAGAAAAATAAAAAAATACCAAAAACTGATAGAAATAAAAATATTTATGAAGCTTTCTAAAATAAAGGCATTTAAGATTTGAATTCTACATTGCCTTTCCATTTTCATTATTTTTTTCCAAATTAAGGACAATTAATTCATTTGGAACATCTTTTACTAAAATTACTATCTTCTGATCAGCCAACACCAGGGCAAAGTAGGGGAAGGTAGGAGAAGGCAGATGTTCTTCCTCTGTCACCTTGGGGTTATGCTGCCTGTCTGTGGCAACAAAGAGGGTTCTGAGTATAACCAGCCAGACTGCACCAACAAGCCCCTCACCAAACTCCCGGAGAAGGAGCCAGGACATGGAAATTTCTAGAAGGAAGAGTACTTGGTTTGGTGATTTTTATTTTTATTTTTTAAGTGTTGAAAGGTCTTTAGCGTAAATTAGCTTTAAGTGCTGAGAAAGCAGCCCCAGGCTTGGCAATTTGTTAAGCTTCATGATATTCTTAATGAACTTTTGTGAGCCAGTTCATATGTTGTCTTCAGCTATAGGGCACGCCAAGAGACTCAGAGGTGGCAGATGTGTACATTCCCAAGGGTACTTGTTTATTTGATATAAATGGACAGGAATTATAACGATACCAGTCAAACCTTTAATTTCTCCAAGCGGAGCCCAGAACTAATTAGATTTAGTTTTAGATATTTCTTTCCATAGGAATGATTGCCTTTATGTGCTTCATTAATTAGTATTAAAAATTACAAGAGTTACATAGTTGACTCTAACAAAAATCAAATAGTACAGAATAGTATAAGTAAAAAGTCTCATTTCTCAGGGGTGACTGCTTAATTCTGTTTTGGATATATTTCTTATACTGGTTAAATCTCTCCCCTATTCTTTTTAATGAATACATCATATTCTACCATATGATTATAACATAATTTAATTGATATTTAAGTTATTTCTGTTTTTTTTTCCATTACAGTGACCCAGTGGACACATGTGCATTCTCTATGCATATCTTTGTCCACATGTATGACAAATTGTAGGATAGATTCAAAGAAGTAGAAAGTACTGAGTCAAGGGGATAAATATTTCCAAATTGCCATCCAAAATTGTTGCAGTGGTTTACTTTCCCCACCAGTAGTATATGTGTGTGTTTTCTTTCACTGTCATCAACCCTGAGTACTATTGGTCTTTTATACCTTTGCCGGGTAGGTTAAAATTCAATAGGTTAAAATTCTGATAAGTTAAAATTCAATCTGACTGCCTAGAAAATATATCTTTCCTATGAGATTATTTCAAAATAAACATCCACTCATTTAAAAACACATTTTATAGTTTCATTTTGCTAATTTAAATTTTTGACCACCAGGAATTTATTTTGGTATAAGGAATGAAACAGGGATCCAGTGTTATGTTTGTTCTCTAAATGGCTGGCCATTTGTCCTATTGATTTGAAAGTGCCAGAGAGTGAAACCCAGGTCTTTTTTATAAATAAAAGTACTGGCATTATCTGTAGTTGTTGAGCCTTCCCCTGACTACTTCATACTTTTCCTGACATGAAAAGTTCATACTGACTCAAGGCTCAAATTAACCATCTACTAGAGTTATACTGAAAATATTCCTTCTATAGACCCTTTCTCCCAAATAGGCTAGTTTCTTTGAGAGGTGAGTGAAAGTGGATCTTCACAATGAAATAGTGAGCTCTCCTTTCTTTTTCTTTTGCTTTGTGTAAGCATAGGTGAGAATTTGGGAATGTGTCTGACTACTTCTTGGAGACTCTATCAGGAATCTTGTTCTAGAATTAACCTCAGGACTGGGAAAGTGGCTTAATGCAGGCCTCTACCTCATATGCTATTGATTGTGACAGAGGTTTCTAGCAGAAAAAAGAAACAAACCAGATTTGAGCTTTCTAGGGACCAGTAATTTGTCCCTAGAAAATAGTTAGTCAAGCTGATTTTTGACGAAATTTGCTACAATAGTTTTAGGTAGTGGGTAAGTTGGTACATACTGAATATGAATATGATATTCCCTCTGTAATATTTCATTGTTGGTGATTCCTGTAAATTGCCCCTTTCTAAACATTAATTTGTAAAATTGTTAGATCATTCACAAGTTATTTTTGGACTTCTGTACAGAGATTGGCAATAATTTGTGTTTGTTTATGAATCTAGGTATGGTGTCTGTTTTGGACTTAATGCAGGGTGGTTTCCCATCACGAGCTTCCTTTCATGAACTCTACAACATGTATAAAAAGTATATGCCAGATAAACTTGCAAGATTAGACCCAAGACTGTTTTGTAAGGTACAAATACTGCCTAAGTTGAAATTTCTTAGCTATGAACTATCTTTCTTACTAACTACTATTTGGCATTTAACTTTTGAACTTTCATTTTTCAGGCTCTTTTTAAAGCTTTGGGCTTAAATGAAGTTGACTACAAGTTTGGGTTAACGAAAGTATTTTTTAGACCTGGCAAGGTAAATAATTTTATTTTAAACTTCAACATGATGAATATGGTTAGTTGGAGTCAATGCATATTTTTAAGTGTTTAGTGACTTGTGTTATTCGTGAATTATATGATCACTAACAGTATGCGTGTGTGTGTCACATACACAGTTTCCCTACTTGTGTGTTTACAGTGTGTAATATTTTTTGGGCGCCTGGGTGGCTCAGTTGGTTAAGCAACTGCCTTCGGCTCAGGTCGTGATCCTGGAGTCCTGGGATCGAGTCCCACATTGGGCTCCCGGCTCAGCGGGGAGCCTGCTTCTCCCTCTGATCCTCTCCCCTCTCATGCTGTTTCTTTGTCTCTCTCTCTTTCTCTCAAATAAATAAATAAATTAAAAAAAAAACAACTTTACAATGTGTAATATTTTGTACAAGTTTTACAACTTTTATTTCACATTTGGAAGTACTGGAATCAGAGCATTGCTTAATTGGATTTTTTGCTTAAATAAGGATTAACCAGAAAATATTTACTAATTTATTTTTTTTAATTTATTGTATTTAATTAATTTATTTTTTTAAGTAGGCCCCATGCCCAGTGTGGGGCTTGAACTTAAAATCCTGAGATCAAGAGTCACATGCTCTACCGACTGAGCCAGCCAGACGCCTCTACCAGAAAATACTTACGGAAAGCTTTTCGAAAACATATTAATTCAGTGTTCAAAAATTAAAAATTTCACAGTACTTTTGAGTCTTCGTTGTAAGAACAAGTTTTATTGGCATATGATAGATGTATAAGGTATAGGAAATTGGACTGAAGTTTGTGTCCACTTCTGTCAAACCCCAGAATGAATGAATGTATAAATACTTTTGTATGTAACATAATTAGGCTAACCCATAGTTTTTGTATTTATAGATTTCTGTACTAAATTATAAGACTGACTTATAGAGTATTTCATAACAAATATGTACAAAACAAAAACACCTAAATGCTATTCACAATCTGTTTGTAATATTTTCGCCATTCCTAACTTTGTTAATATTGATTGAATAATAGCATCCTCATAATTTTAAACACAACTGTAATTATATAATATTATATAATAGCCAACTATACTTGTTTGACTTAGCAGTATCATTAATAAATATCTCTACTGCGTTGAAGGCTAGATTAATGATAATAAATCTGATTTCATATTTTTGGGCATGAGATAAAAATCTATGTAATACTTCCCTTTGAATATTTTTACTGCAGAGGACCCATACCATTTCTTGTATAAAAGAAAAAAAGAAAACAAGTATATGTTCATAGGTGACTTAGCTGTAATCATACATATTTATCATAAATTCAACATTTCTCTTATTTCAGGGCTATAGTAATAATTTTAGAATTAATAACCTGAGAAAACACTTGGTCTTATTTGCCCTGAGAAAAATTAAGCAGAAGAATATGTTGAAAGCATAAGGCAGGTTTTCAAAGATCTTTAGTCTTGTTATGTTACTTTTAACTTAATTTTAATTATAAGAAGCTTTGTATTGATAGGTGTGAACATCCTCAATATATTGTAGTGAGATATTTGATAAACGATAGAAATCATTATATAATTTGGTGGTAAGTTGTGGAAATAATGCATTTTATTTTTTAGTAGCCTAATAGCTGTTTTTTTTTGTATTGTCTGTCTCTTAGTAGCAATTTCTTATACCTGACCAAAATAGGGATAGAGGTTGGGAGAGTCAGTAGTTTCAGAGGTACCTGATTTTATTATATAGCTGACCTTCACTTGTCGGAAACTGTATACAGCTATCTAAGTATGTGGATGAACCAATTCAGAAACATATTAGCCCTTTTATCATTCTTTTCTCAGTAAAACTTTTTTGCCAACCATCTGTAATTGTATTTAAGATTTTTTCTACCTTTGTTATTGAATCTGCTAACTAGTAATGAGTAACGCCCTCTTACCGCTCCAAAAAAGGGTGCTGAAGGAAGGAAGAGAAAGGCAGCAAAATACAGCCAGATATGTTTGAATTTGCTGAGACTTGTGTCTGTAACTGGTTTGTGATCATTTCCAGGAAGTTAGATTTTGGACTTGACTTCTAGTTATTTTGTATCTCTGTGTGTTTAAACACATTTATCTTTTGATATTGATGCTAAATTATTTCATTTCCTAGTTTGCAGAATTTGATCAGATTATGAAGTCTGACCCTGATCATTTAGCAGAATTGGTTAAAAGAGTCAATCACTGGCTTATCTGCAGTCGCTGGAAGAAAGTTCAGTGGTGCTCACTCTCAGTCATCAAATGTAGGTGTTTTCTTTCACATCAAGATCTGTAATTATTTTGGAAATGAATTGGTTTGTGGAATGTTATGCAGCTGTCACAGTGGTGAGTGCTGGGCCGCAGGGACCACTTTGCTTCTTCGGGCTGTGTTCCTGGTTCCATGTAACACCTCCATGTAGTGTGCATGGTAAATATTTAGAAAATATTTTTTGTGTCTGTTACTTATCTTCCTATCCAGATATGTTACGGGAGAATTAATTTCATCATGTCCTAAACAAAACAGAAACAGAACTCATGGTCTTGATTCCTCTCCCTCCCTCCACATCATCTTCCAGTCTCTCAGACTGAAGCCAGAACTTTTCTCTTTCCACCTGCATGGCATCACCAGTTCACACACCAGAAATTTCAAGATTGTAATTGTCTCTCCTTTCTTGTCCCTGAAATCGTGTCAGTGAACAAATCCTATTGATTCCTCCTCCAAATACTGTACATTCTTTCCTCTTTATTGCCAGGGTCTTAGTGGTACCCGACTTCCCCACTCACATAATAACTTCAGTAGCTCCCAAACTGGGTTTTCTCAGCTTCCTGGGAATTCTCTTCCCAGAGTTTCTTTCTAGACTAAAAGCCTTTTATTAAGGCTTTCCTTTAATATAGGGCGAAGTCTTAGAATGTCTTTCAAGACCCCGTGAAATGGGGTTTCAGCTTCCCTTTCTAGCCTCTTCTCCTGCCACTGCTCTTTTAGACCCTGTTCTCTCTGACACACTGGACTGAGCTGCTTCTTTGTGTGTTTCTGCTAGGTCATAGCCACTGTTTATCTCTGCCCAAAACAAGGATTAGAGACAGAATGTTTTTGGGTTACCTGAGGGTCTATGGCAAATATTTAATTGTATAGAATTACTGTCAGTAACTTGATTAAATTTATAATTGTCCCTCCCACCTCCCCACTTGCCAGTGCTAGGCACTCGAAAAGGATTAAGTAAGATATACCTTATTAATAGAAAAATAAAATCCCTTTGACTTAACCAAAAGGGACCATGCAGAGATTATTATTGAGGTCTTTTGTTAGACAATTGTGAATATAGATAAAAAGAAAGCTATAAGAAAGAAAAATAACAAAAGCTCTTTTTCCCATAGTTTTCCAAGTAAAATATAAACACATTTGTCTCTATAGTTCAGTGCTTTCAGCTTTATACATTGCATTATGATAGAAAACACACTATATTTAAATTATCTGTGCTACACCATTTGTGGATTGTGTTGTGCAGTGGGGAAATTAGTAACCAGACAGGATCTTTGTAGGATGTTTAGGGAAGCTCTGAAAAAAATGTTTCAAGGTAAGATTAGTGTAGTATGTTCTGGGTAACTGAAGTTAAATAGATTCCTTTACTGGTAGGGCTCTCAGAGGCTTCGCTACGTATGTTCATTGTGAATCTCCTAAAGGAGGTATAGTGTATAGCTTTTCCTAAATTCATTCGACAAGTAAATCCTTTTTTTTTTTTTTTCAAGACAGGCCTGGTAACATTTAATAGACTAGTATTTCCTAGGACAGTTTGGGAAGCAATAGTGTTACATAATAAGGAAATAACATTTAAAATGTAAATCTAGCCACACACATGATGTACTTTTTTTTTTTTTTAAGAAATGTAAGGAATTAAGGAAATGTTAAACTTCCTGATTTCTTATCAGGTATAACATGTTCATCACAATTTCATGTTTCTTGAAAATGGCTTTGTGGAAATGAGTGCTTTTTAAGAATATGATATGCCTGATTTAAACTGAATAATTGTCTATCATTGTATTTTCCTTTTACACATAGTGAAAAACAAAATAAAATATCGAGCTGAAGCCTGCATTAAAATGCAAAAAACTATTCGAATGTGGCTTTGCAAAAGGAGACACAAACCTCGGTAAGATGAATAGTGCCTAAAGAATCCTACTAAACCTACTTACCCTAATATAAAATGGCTGTAAAGTCATAATGAAGAGCAGTTTGGATGCTCTTAGAGTTTTCTCCTTTTTCATGTTCTTTGTAAAAAGGCATATTATCTGTGATTTTATATTATGTACTTGAAATTAATTAACTAATTCATTATTTTATTACTTGCCTCATGCTACAAAAGGATTTGAAGTAGCTTACAAAAATTAAACACTATAAAAGGTTGAAATAAATGGCTAAAAGAAGCTCTTTTATTCTGATCATTTTAGTATCTTGAGTTTCTTGATAAATGTCAAATTGGTATTGTTTTTAAAAAAACTCATTAATGTTTTTACCATAATTTGCAAGATTATCTTTGGAATTATATTGTCTCACTGTAAATTTAGTCTTTATTTTTGAGTCTTATTAATTTAGACCTTTTAAACTTAGAGTCCTGAATAACTGTTAATCCTTAAACCTTTTTAAAGAGATTAGATAACTCTTTTAAGTTCTTCTATAATTAGAATTCTCAAGTTTTTCAGTGTAAATATAGAAGGCTAAAATGTTACTGATAGGCATCAAGGTCATTCACACCCATACTTGATTATTTCTTTTTTACCTTCAACAAGAGATCTAAAAAAGGGAATCCTGGATATTATGAAAACAGAAGTGAAATACTCTATTTAGCAATATGTTTAGCATTTTATTAAGATGAAAAATGTATGCATAGCATTAAAAGGTGAATTTAAACTCTGATGAAGTATTATCTTTACAGCATCGATGGCCTGGTTAAGGTGGGCACACTGAAAAAACGACTTGATAAATTTAATGAAGTAGTAAGTGCGTTGAAAGATGGAAAACCAGAGGTGAATAAACAGGTCAAGGACCTTGAAATTTCTATTGATGCTTTAATGGCCAAAATTAAGGTATGTAATTTTAATCCAAATGGCTGACTTTTTTTTTTTTAATATATTTTGTTATTGGTATTGAATTTTATAGAAAAAAATGTCTTTTTTAAAAAAATACAAATGTTGCACGTTTTGAGTCTCCGTGATGGCGAGTGATTCTCATTATATTGTTCTCTGTACTCTGTGTTTGAAAATTTTTATAGCAAAAAACTATAAAAAGATAATTTTTATGCAGTTTCATCTGTTAGGAAAGTCCTCCTTCCCACCCAAAATAGTAACTAAAATACTATACTCTGTTAGTAAGCTTTTATACTCATTACTGAGACAGGAGTAATGCAAGTTATTTTAATTTGTTTCATCTTTTTTACCTTCAGAAACTAATTTTCAAATTATAAAAGTAATGTAATATTATGGAAAATTTGGAGAAAACCACCAAAAACCCCTTAAGCCTCAACAATAACACATTCAGCTATTATACTGTTGCATAGTCACTGTCCAGTCTTTTTTTAGATGCATGTTTGTATGGTTCTCCTCACAATTTAATTTTGTGCCCCTATTGTTATGTCTTGTTCCTGTTATTACATTATCTTTATATTGGTTATATCATGAACTACTTAGCTGTTTTGAACTTAGCAATTAATTTTCCCTCAAGTTTTTTAGGGAAAAAATAATGGGCCTCTTTTTTTTGTCTTGATTTTCATTTATTTAAATACCAGTGGGACTGAAAATGTCTTTGGTATGCTTGCTTGTTAATTATAGTACATGTTTATTCAAGCCTTTTTCTGTTATATTTTAGGGTCTTAATGTTTTTCTCATCCATAAGTCAGTGCAGTTGTATGGGCTCTACAACTCTCTTTTTATCATATTATCTGCAGATATTTTATGTAGACAGTGGTAAATCTTGGAGGGAGAATGGAAAAAAGTTCAAGAGAAGAATGAAAATGCTTTGGAGATAAACTTAACTGATTTCACAAATCTGTCAGTAGCCATTGTGTGTGTGGTATTATCGATGAACATCAACCCAGCCACATTTTTTGAAGGCTCACTGAGGAATACCATCCAATAATTTTGGTGTATTTAGTAATTTCGTAAATATTCCTTAGGTACTATTTGAACATTATTATTAAAGAATTGTAAACAAAAGCAAAATTAGCAAATCCTTCCTTAAAGCATTATTTTCAACTATAGTATGTTACTTCATCTACAGTACACCTTAGATATTTGATTACTTGGAAATAGATTGAAATATTTGCAGAGATAACTTAAAAAATTTTTTGAACATTATTTAATGTATAAATAGTATAACAAAGATAATGGCCTTATTGCTTACCAACTTTTCCAGTCTTTGCTGTATATATGTATGTTTTTTTTATTGTGATAAAAGTATGACATTAAATTTACCATATTAACCATTTTTAAATATATAATTCAGTAGTGTTCAGTATATTCGCATTTTGCAACAGAAGATAATTTTTAAGTACATGTTTATTATTTTGTTTTTAAGTCCACTTTGATGACAAGGGAACAAATACAGAGAGAATATGATGCACTAGTTAAAAGCTCAGAGGAACTTCTCAGTGCATTACAGAGAAAAAAACAGCAGGAAGAGGAAGCAGAAAGGCTGAGGCGTATCCAAGAAGAAATGGAAAAAGAAAGAAAAAGACGTGAAGAAGATGAACAACGTCGAAGAAAGGAAGAGGAGGAAAGGCGGATGTAAGGATTTATATTGTTTTGAATTAGAAACTTAACAGAATAGTGAATTCTTGGTGTTGATGAATTTTCTTATTTTTAAAAGTGATATTCTTATTTTAAAATGAATTCTAGAATTAGTTTAAAAATAGAGAAAAGTTCATTTTATAATAATAACATAATGATTTTAACTATAATCTGAATTTTGGTTATACTCTTAACACCTGAGGATTTCTTAACTTCTTTTTAAAGCTGTGAGTTGTTACTATTTTATAAGCAAGAAAAAAGGCACTTCTTCTTTTCTGCATTTTTGAGACTGACAACTTTTTGGAAGGTTGCCGCCATAGGGCAGACAGGAGTGTAAGGGTTGTTTAACTGGAGAAGAAGGAGAGGGAGACACATGTATCAGGACCTTGCAGGTGGGCTTTATAACCAAGTTAATCTAACAGATGTAAAGGTTATAGAATATCATTGTATTTGTTTTTGTTTATTATAGAAGAATTACTGTCAGTAGAGTTAGATTTTGTTTTTTTCAAAGTAAACTGATAATGTATATAGCCAGGAGGTTGATTTAAGTCCCCATTCTGTAACCTCTGTTTATTAATAGTTAAATTGCCTTCTGAAGGAGTTCTTACTTTCTATTAAATTTTTGAGGAGTTTTCTATTTTTTGTTAGGAAACTTGAGATGGAAGCAAAGAGAAAACAAGAAGAAGAAGAGAGAAAGAAAAGGGAAGATGATGAAAAACGTATTCAGGTATATAATTATTAGACTAAATTTCTTTCAAAACAGAATCTACAAAATTATAGAACAAAAGAAGTTGGCAAAAATTTTGATTTGCTACATAAGCTGTCTTTGATTTACCCCAGAGACAAAAGGCATTTTCTGAAGTGGTTATGGGAGGGACTTTGGAACTAGGGAAGCGGATTCAGATCCAGGCTCTATCAGTGATAGAAATTGTGACATTACACAAGTCACAGTGAGTGGACTGTGGGCTACAGTTTTTTTCTCTGTGGAATGGGGATAAATGATAGTTGTGAGCATTAAATGAGTTGACATATGTTTAAAGCACTTAGAACCTGAGTGCCCAGTTCAATAAATATTAGTTTGTTGTTATTGTTATTATACTTAGGGGAAAGTCAAATGAATATTCACTTAAAACATAATTGTAATTTTATAACTTTGTAGATACTAGCATCAGTAAGTTAGGATTAAGATATTCTCCCTGCCCCCATTTTTTTTAAAAGTCCATGTCTGAGAATAATTGATCATGTATTTGAGTTTCTGTTTGTCTTGGCTTTCATAATTCATCCTGAGCGCAACCAGCCTTTAAATCCCTGACATCTGCTGTCTAGCTGTTGGTGTGAGTGTGATACCTGGGGTTCTCATGCGGTATTTGGGGTACTCCTGGTGATAGAATGGTTCCTCTGCCTTCTCTTGGATTTGAGAAAGAGAGGAAGCATTAATCAAAATCTAGAAGAGAATGGAGACTGGAGAGATTTCTGGTTAAACAGTTTGTATCCTTAGTAAAGAACGTGGGTGGAACAGAGCAGCCTTAGGTGGTGTGGATCACGTAAACAAGTGGAGAGAGCTTTGTGTCGCTGGCAGGCTGAAGTGGAGGAGCAGCTGGCCCGACAGCGGGAGGAAGAGTGCCAGCAGCAGGCGGTTCTGGAGCAGGAGCGCCGGGACCGCGAGCTGGCCCTGCGGATAGCCCGGAGCGAAGCCGAGCTCATCAGTGACGAGGCCCAGGCCGACCTGGCCCTCCGGAGGTACTGGGGCCCTGGGTGGGGCGTGGCGCCTCTGTGCGCTTTCCCTCCCTGCTTCTCATTTCTGTGCGAAGGGCCTGGGAGAAAATCATATTCCTTAGGTCCTAGATCTATTTTAAGTAAAATCATTTAAAAATTATTTGTATCCACCTTTATACTCAAGCAAATGAAACAGTTGATTTCATCAAATTGTGGAACTGTTGAAAAATATAACTGATATTTCAGTTCATGAACATCTCCACTTTTACTCCAAAATTGTCAAGGAGTATTATATAAAAAGTGGACATCTAATTTGTAAATACCTGCCATTAAATACTGGCACAGAAATCAGTGAGTATATTATAATCCAGTTTAATATATTTGAGGTTGGGATTTATTATTTTCCTAATGCAATTTTTAAAAATATATCATACACCCTAACATGGAATGAGGAAAAATTTCACACACATGCACATCATGTTTCACAATAGATTTCCCTTCCCAAGAAGGAAGGCTTATCATATTGAAATGTTTTAGCTCCCCAGGTTTCCAGATTATCTCTAAATACTGAATGTTATTGGAGTGTGGAGAAGTATGGATGTTCTTGATAAAAGTTGCAGGAAGGTCTTATTATAACAGATTCATTTTTTAAAATTTAGAATGTAGAAACATTCATTATTTTGATTATTAGTAAAAACAGAGCGAAACTAGTTTGTGGGGTTCCTTTGTATGTAGGCATATATGTTGTGTATATATTTTGAGAGGCACATAGATTTATGTAACCATGTTTTTCAGAATGTCAGAGCACTGTTTATAACAAAATATAATTAAAGTGTAACCACTAGGTGTTGCTATTTCCTCATGAAAGGAAAAAACTTGGTTGACATGGCAAGGCAGTGATTAGATTTTATTTCGCTAAAACAAAGGGATGGAAAGGGTTTAAGTTGCCTTCATGCTTTTTCTAGGAAGTGATTACATTGGGGAGCTCTAGGATCTGAACTGTATATGAAAGTATATTATATTTAAATAAACTGAATAGGCCTATCAAACACAAAGTATTATAATAATTATTAAGCTCTTGGGTTTGAGTCCAATATTTGAGCTCTTTGTTAACATTTCACTGTAATTAGAAAAATATTTTCTCTGGGCTGTGGCTCTTGTAACTGCAGACTCAGCTCAGCTGCTCTTCCGTTCCTTCCACCTGGGTTATGTTGGAATGGCTGGGCGCCTTTGTGTGTAACTGAGTAGTAGCTGGGCCAGTCTCCTAAATGAACCAAGCTCTTACAGCTGCTCTCCCTAATGTGCGTGAGGAAGCATTGCAGTTGACCCAAGGGGGCTTCATGAAGTTCATTTCTAAGGGACTCATTATTGGAGTCAGTATTGGTATTCATGGCCAACCACGCTTTACGTTTAAGAGTTTGAAATATTAAACTATACCCAGTGCCATTCCATATAATATGTATAAGATACTGACTCATATGTGGACTCCTTCCCATCTTCCAAGGGTGAGTGGTCTCTCAGAGAAAGAGTGGATCATTCAGTACCTTTAACATAAATGATAAGTTACCTGTGATTTAAGTTAAGCAGAATTAACTATGTAATGGTACCACTGCTAAGTAATTAGGAGATATTCAAGCAGTTATGACTTGAATGGCAGAAGAGTTAGTTTTAGTTTGCCTGTGAGACGGCTCCTGGGTTGTGGTCCCCTCCTCTGTGGAATGCCCCTTTAAGTCTTTTTTGGCAGCCCTTTCCAGGAAAGCTTTCCCTGACCCTCATGTCCTCATGAGTTCCTACCCTTCAGAACCTCCTGGGTTATTTTATACTTTGTACTACAAGCATTAACACTTCATTACAGATGATGTTCTATACATATTTTCCATGTTTGATCATTTAATTTTACTCCATGGGCTACAAGTAAATGTTTTTGAATGTTTATTTTACCTTTGTTAGCACTGAATTATTTCTGACAAATTTGTAAGAACTCTCTTAAGTAATACTGTTCTTAATATATAGCGTGAAAATGTCATTCTTGGGTTCTGTGATGCATTAAAAAATATATCTAAATGGATTCTGCTGCATTAAACAATTTCCAAGTTACTTTTCCAGCTCGGATTTCCGTCCAGTAACTTCTAAGTAAGAATTGTTTTCTACATATATTTTTAAAATATGATCTTAACTAATTACACATATGATCCTTGATGCAAAGTGATTTCACATCACCTAAAATTATGAAATAATATTCAGATTCTGTTAAAAACAAGCATACTTCATAGTGTATGAATTTTCTAATCTAGATGTAATAAATTTGCTCTTTAATTTTCATTGAATGCCTTTAATTTATGCTTTTCTCGTAATTTTTAAGGAAAATTTCAAACATTAAAATTTTAAGTCATTGAAACACAAATTTGCCACAATCCAAATTTTTCATGATTCAGAATTACTTAATGATATTAACTAAAATATATTATTTTTCACAGCATCAATGGAGCAAGACCCAAAATGACACCGTATGTCATTTCTCTTTTCAAAATTTGGTTTAGAGTCCTATAACCTTTTTTTTTCTTTAACAGGTTGTGGTTACTTTTTAGGAGAAATAGTTTCCTCATTGAAGTAAATTTTTGTGGGTTTTTTTTTGCATATACTTTATATATATATATATAAATACTGTGTATATATATATATATATACTGTATATATAAAATTCTGGAATATATATAAAATATGAATTTTAACACTTTAGGACCCCAACTGTAACCTTTATAGTCATGGTTCTCAACTTTGTCAGAACCTAATACCAATGACAATTGTTTTATAAGTTATGCAACCTGCATAAATAATTCTCTCCAAACATTACATGTAAAAGAGAAATGAAAGGGCAGTAATTTATAATAAAAATATATTTATTTTAATATGAAAGTGCTTGCTCACAACTACAGGAAAACATAATCAAATACTGAGATATTTTTATTCATACATAGCATCACCATAAATGTGACAGCTATAAATGCAAATTGATATAAGAATGTTATATTGGTCAATTGAATGCCATGAAATTGTGAACAGTACTTTGTAAAGTTCTAAACAGAGTTTTAAGTACAATCTTCTCTCCCTACAATAGTTGCATTCCTGGAAACACTCTGTGAATATTAAAACCATGCCAAAAAGAAAAGGCTCTTTACATGTAAAAGTTTGTTTACATGTAAAACTGTATGTATGTGGGTAAGTGTGTTTCACCTCTGTCTAGTGGACATGTTAATGTCATATGGGACCCAGGGCACTTGTTCCTTGTGGCACCCCTGAGCCCTCCGCTCCTCAGATGCCAGCAGTACACTCTCACCACAGCATTGTCACCACAGGGCACCGAAAGTTTTGAAAACATCTCTGGGTGCTATTTCCCTCCATTAGAACAATAGCTTTATAGTTACCATTTGAGGTTGAATTAAATCAGCCCTACAACCAGTGCTCCTAAGGTGAAATTGTGATCATTTGCATATAGTTTGGGAAGGTTAAAAGGAAAAAAGCACCTGGGTGCCGGAACCATTTCTGTCTAGTCTGTTTGATGCAGCTCCTAGAGCAATGACATAGGGTCAAGTGAGATGCTGAATCAGTAGAGATTGCCTTCCAGGGTAGTGTTGGGGCATACAGGGAAATCTCTATATGATCAGCAGACCACGAGGTAGAGCTTAGAAAGGTCGTGAATTCCCTTTAAAATCTGCTGTGGGAAAAAATGGAGGAAGGTTTAGGAGAAAGAGATGGTAGAAACAGATGCTCTTGGATACTAAGATAGAAACCTTGAGGTAGGGTGATAATGTAGGGGGCGCCTGGGCGGCTCCCAGTCGGTTAAGTGTCCAACTCTTGATCTTGGCTCAGGTCATGATCTCAGGCTCCTGAGATCAGATCAAGCCCCGAGTTGGGCTCCTTGCTCAGTGGGGAGTGTGCTTGATACTCTGCCTCTCCCTCTGCCCCTCTCCCCACTCACGCATGCACATGCACTCTCTCTCTCAAATAAATAATCTCAAAAAAAAAAAAAAAAAGAAAGAAACCTTGAGGTAGGGTGATAATAGAATTAAATGGAGTTCAAGCTGTATTTAAACAAAAATTTGCTGTATTTTATGATTATATACCATGTTGAAAAGTATATTATGATTAACTTTTACAAAGTAAAATGATAGTGAATGGTTAATAAATCAATCCTATTGAAAAGATATATTTTTAATTATACTTTTAGATCTTTTGGTAACTTAACGTAGTTGTCTTTTATATATATGACTGTGCTGTATTGTCATTTTTCTTATAGGGAACAAATGGAGAAAGAAATGTCAGAATTTCTGAGTAGGTTAGTGTAGTGGAATTTGGGGAAATAAGTGTCACCTCAAAATCATGCTTTTAAATCACTCTTCATTATTTGGACCAGAACCTGTTGTATGAATAGTCTATTCTTTCCATGTAAATTTTCTGTACAAGAAATGTCACTTCACCCTTATACCACCGTTAACAGAAAAAGATAAAAAAGTGTTGTAAATTGGTGCTACTCAATGGGGAGACCATTGGCATTTTGGATGGGACTGTTCCTTGTTGGTAGTATTGCCATGTTTATCCCTGGCCTCACCAGCTCAGTCTCAGTAGAGGAACCTTTCCTCTCAAACAAAATAAATGTTTTGAAACTCTCTATGGAGGTGGTGTTGCCTCTCCCCCTCCCGCCCGCACCCCCATGCCAGCTAGGAAACTTTGTGCCTAGTTCCTAATTGAAGGGGAAGCAGAGAAAGGGTGTGGCTTCTGAGGGCCTCCTCCCCATGGCACATGGTTTAAAAACCACTGATGTAAAAATTGAGCCACCAGAGAATATGACTGCCCAGCAGGATCTGGTCCTTTACAAGTGGATATGAATCAGTAACATTTTAACTATCAATTTTGAAGTTAGAGTTAATTGAAAGTCTTAAAGTTAATACTTTTTTTAAAAATCAGAAGTCAGTTTTTCTACTACCTAGTATATCATTTACATGATTGTCTTTATAACAGACCTAAATAGTCAGTAAATTATACCTTTATTTTACTATTTTAATAATTCCAGAGATTGGGGAAAAGCATTTTAAATGCATTTCATTTGTGTATTTAGGATGCTGAATATGTTTTTTAGCAGATGTATTTTGTTTGATGTAATATGAATGAAAAGTTAGTAATATTAAACCATATTTTAAGCAATAATAATTTGAATTCAATGTTATTTTTTTAAAGTATCAAAATATACCTTTATGTATGCTGGCACTTCATGTATATTCTGACAATCTATAAAACCGTACATTATGTAAATTTACTGTCTTTCAAAAGAAAATAACAACAAAAACCCATAATAATTTTCAGCTGCTCTCCTAGAAAAGACTCTTAGAGGAGCTAGGAAGAAGAGAATTTTTTTGTTAGTTTACTGAATGGTGGTTTAGGGATGTAGAAGAGAAAAAAAGAATATTTGAATAAATGTTAAAACATAATGTATTGCTGAGGGTAATAGAGAGACCTTGCTGACATACAGCTGGCTCTTTCTGAGCAAAGCAATTAAGAGGAAAACGCTACATGGAAAACTGCCAGTCACACAGCTTATGAAAAGGATAGATTCTGCAATAAATCTGAAACAGATTTGAGCCATAAAAATGCAGGAAGAACTAACTGGCCGCTCATTATTCTTCAGCCAGGCTTATATGTTACTGACAATCATCATGTCTAACCATTGTTAAGTACATAGGTTGAAGTGTGCTATGTTTTATTCTCTAAAATGAAAGCATAATAGGCCTTTTAAAGAGGCAAAGTACCTTATTTATTTCATTGCTAAGCTTAACATGGAGGAATAATTTCCTTTATTTCAGGAAGAAGTATACATATTTTCACATACCATTTCTCATTAAGTGTCTGTGTCTTGACTGCCAAGATTGCTGTTATCTTTCAGAATGTGAAATAATGAGAAAATATGACCTCATTTTCAGGTATTATACCTTGATCATCCCTCTTTTTAAGAGGAAATATTTTCTAAGTAGCGGATGATAAAGGTAAAATTCCTTGTGTGATACCTGAGAAGCAATTATTTTAGTTCTTTAAAATTTAGTTCTTTTCATATTTGTGCCATCTTTCTTTTTATATCTTGAAACGTGATGTGTTTAAATTCTTCCTTTGTTACATTGGTCTTGCAGCTTATTCTAAGTGTCTGCTGTGTGACAGGAGTCATCTTTTGCTGAAAAATAATGTTTATTATTACAGAAAAGAAGTTGTTTCCATATTTTCTGAATAATTATTTCAAATTATGTATATAGAAACAAGTTGTAAGCCCTGAGTAGCACTGCTATGAAAAAGTTGAATTTATCCCATTTTATTTTTTAATTTATTATTTTACATTTATATATATTTCATTTATTTCTTCTTTCCCCATTCCAGTGTTCCTACTATACTTGTGCCCTTTGAAATCTGTTATCTGCCTCATGACCTAAAATCTCTTCCTTTAATTAATTAATTATTATTATTTTTTAGCTTACACAACTCTGTGTCAGTAGCTCCTAGCACAGGTGACGGGCCGGCCTAAGTGGGTGCTCATTAATGTCTGTAGAATGAATAAAGCAAATAAAGGAAGGTAGAGTCATGACTAAGACCAAGGCTTTAGAGTCAGAACAATCTGGGTTTCAGTCCCAGGTGCCACCATTTACTAGCAGTGTGGGACCTTGGGCATGATCTTTATTTCACTGCTCTGAGTCTTGTCTACTCATTTTTATTTTATTTTTCTTTATCATAAGTGTACTCTTTAATCCCCGTCACCTATTTCACCCATCCTCCCACCCATCTCTCCTCTGGTAACCATCACTTCGTTGTCTTAGTTAAGAGTCTGTTTCTTGGTTGTCTTTTTTTTTCCCTTTGCTCATTTGTTTTGTTTCTTAAATTCCTCGTATGAGTGAGATCATATGGTATTTGTCTTTCTTTGACTGACTTCACTTAGTATTATACACTCTAGCTCCATCCCTCTTATTCTAAATGGCAAGATCTCATTCTTTTTAATGGGTGAATAATATTCCATTGCATATATACACCATATCTTCTTTATCCATTCATCTATTGATGGATACTTGGGCTGCTTCCATAATTTACTAGTTGTCATATTACTCATTGAATATGAGAGCGTGGTTTTATTTCCTTACAGAACTTTCCTAAGTGTTCTATTTAATAGTGATGCAAAGGGGTTTCCAGAATCTGGCTGTTCTTTTAGCCCATCTTTAATGGTGAAGGCAGGGGATTGCAGTTTGGCTACTCACCTGTTGACCCTGCAAACATCCAGGGAGGTTCTGAGCCAATAGCTTTGGCTGGGGCTTGGCTCTCTGCAGCTTCAGTAATCCGTAGGTGATTGCACTGTGTGGCCTTATGGCTCATAAACCCTTAATCCTTCTAATGATTTTTCGAGAAATCAAGAGGATTTCCTTTTTGATTTTGAGGAATATATATAAATGTATTTTTTAACTTTAGAAGTTCTGATTGAAAACATAATATGGCTATTAAATGGTACACTGGAAAATTTTAATTTACCTAGGAATCCTATAGTATATACCATTCTTAATCTCCTCTGTCAAAGATACAAAAATTATTATATGTTTTTCTAGTAGTTATTTCCATTTCTCAAACTTAGATTCACTTTCTTGCCCTTTTAGTCAACATTTCATTCATGTTTCTAGTTTAAACATGCAAAAATATATAATAATTACAGAGGTCCTGCTGTACAAGCCACCAAGGCAGCTGCTGGTACCAAGAAATATGATCTCAGTAAATGGAAATATGCAGAACTACGTGATACCATCAATACTTCTTGTGGTAAGTGTATGGAGAAGATGAGAAATGGGAAGGCTCTGTGGCTGACAGGTAATAAAGAAATACCTAGATTGGGGTGTAATTTTTTTCTTTTTTGGCATATAAATTAAGCCATTCTCTTTGTTATTCTCACCTTGAAACGAAGATGTAGTTTACTCACAAACCTAAAGGAAAGGCATACTTATTAAATTCATTTTGCCTGTCTCTTATCTATGTGGGAGAGGAAAAGCATGGAGAAATTATGGTGTGGGCCGTGTTAATGACTGACCCTTCTAATGTTATTCATAATAGTTAAATACCAATATATCAGAATCTTGACCTATGTATGCAAAGTAAAAAATGGCAATGCAGTCCTTTCTTTTTAAAGCTATTTTTCTTCCAACAGAACAGTAAATGCTATATCCAGATGATTCCACATAATTGTGTTCTTGTTTAAATCATAGTGTTTGAGTTTGGGATGTTATGCCTAGGAACTAATGTGCCATAATTGTGTAGAACTTGCTATGTTCTCTCCCTCCTCACTGAGATTATCCGCATAATTACAAACATAAAAAATCTGTTGCATGTAAATCTAGCTTGCATTTGAGCACAGTGACTTCTTACTCTACTTTTGTGGCCTCTGACCTTGGACAAGTGATTTACCCTCTCTGATTCAGGTTCACCTATAAAAGACCTATTTAGCCCAGGGTTCTTGTGTGGAACAAATGATATAGTAATCATAAAAAAATGCTCTGTAAATGTAAAAAGATAATATTACCATAAAATGCTCATTTTTATCAATAATGTGCTTACTTTTGATTTTGTACTATTTAAAAACAAAAAAATTATTATATGTATAATATATATGATTATGTCACAGAGTAATAATGTTAGACAATTAAATTAGGATGCTAATTCCTTTTTTGGCGGGGGGGCTCTTTCTATATAATCCATAGATATTGAGCTCCTGGCAGCTTGCAGAGAAGAATTTCACAGGAGACTAAAAGTGTATCACGCGTGGAAATCAAAGAATAAGAAGAGAAATACTGAAACAGAGCAACGTGCTCCAAAATCTGTTACTGATTATGGTAAAAACAAATCTGTACTTTTAAATGTTCCAGAGTATTTATATATAATATATGTAACTATACATAAGACATTTGGGTAAAATGTACAATACAAATTTTCTCTTACTGTGCAGCTGTGATCTATTGAGCCTAATAAAACCACAATGGCTTATCTTTCATGGCATTATTTATATTATTATGTCTTTAAAGTCATATTTATTAAGAAGTATTTGAATTTAGTTAAGATAAATTTTGGAGATAAGAATATTCTTATCTATACTGAAGAAGTTGTGCAGTAATGTAAATATGTATTTTTTCCACATATACATATATACACATATAGAATGATTACATGTGGAAATGTAAAGAAAACTGAAATAAAAAAGAACGTTTGCTGCAAACATTATTTTACAATCTTGTCAAAATATAAGAGTGAGAAATAGTAACTTGGTTTAGACCAGTTTTGCCTGTACCAGGATTTGATTTTTTGACTGAGATTCAAAAAATAAATTTTGTTACTTTGTTATGTATGCAAAAGACAAAGTTGTGTACTTGAAATTGGAAAGGAGAGAAGGATAGACCTAACCTAGTAAAGTGTGCACTAGCTTTAACACTAATTGAGGATACCTGTGATATATGAGTTGTAATTTCAGTCTTAAAATAATAATTGGAATTTCATTTGTTCAATTTGCTACTTTCAGACTGGCACAGTGTATTAGCTTAATTGTGGTCAACATCAAGGTGACAACATGTTTAATGTCTTTATTTAAAAAGTATATTCCCAGCACTTGATAGTATAGTTAGCAATACATGACCCAAGTGACATAGAAAATGAGCTCTCCTTCACTACCTTCCTAGCAAATAAAAACAATGTTTGATTAAAATCAATTAAATGGTAGAATTTTAGTACTTCCAAGTTGTTGTAAAGAATAGATTGAGTAAAGGAAATACTATTAATAAGAGAGATGTTACTGCTAGTGATTGCTCAGGAGGTGTCATCAGTCAGAGTATAATGCTCTGGAAGGGCAATGAGAGATTACCCAGAACTAGGAAATGGCAAGCGGAAGGCCCTCTAAACATTGATATTCTTGTGACCACCGCTTTCTTATCCAATTTATAAATTTATTCCTGGGAATTAAAGATAACAGGATGATTCCATTAGCAGTTCACTGTACCAAGTTTCTAGCCAGTTACCTTTGTTTTGTAAAAATGGCAATGGGCTATTCCTTCTAGCTATAACCTTTTTAACTGTAGTGTTCCAATTATGGCCTTTAGCTGAAAGGCTTTCATCATGTTTTTTTCCCCCCAAATTTATACATCTGAATGATTGCACTTCTTAAGAAAAGTAATGTTGTAATACATGGCACATACATTTTTAATGAACACACAAATATTTCTTGTGTTTTTAAACCAAACTTTGGTACTGTACTCACCCAGCTTTACCTTGCTTACTTTGTTCTTATACTGTTTCGATTCATAATATACTATTTGGAAGAACAAAAGAGTAGAGTAAGAAAATTTCCCAAGAGTCCGCCATCTAGGTATATATGAACAAATTTAGGAACTTTATGTGAACACACTCCACACGTATGTAGCCTTCAAAGAATTTGATTACGGGCAAATTTCAGGATAAAATGTAACTTCTGCTCTGAAAAGCACTTATTGTTCTTTTTATTTTTTTCTTTATTTTTTTTCCCCATGTAAAATACATTCTGACACAGAAGTACAGTTTAAAGGAAAGGTGAAGTGCATCAAGATACTTAACAGTCAGTTGAGAAAATTCTGTGCTTAGGTAGTTTCCTAATGGGGCAGCTAATCAACCTGTAAAAGGAACTACTCTCTAGTTTAATAATTATTTAGAAGGATTAGAATTCCTTAATTTGAGAAAATAAAATGACAACTTATGATTAACAAAAACATAACTAGGTATTATTTAAGAGTAATACATTGACAAATCATGGTTAAGTCTTGTAACTGGGCGTGGAGAGCCTCAGTCCCTCCTCCTGTGTGCTATACTGGGTGAGCACGCTCTCCTCACATCTACTACAGAAAGAGATTCCCAGAAATAATTCTTGGGACAGTGGCAAATTCCTCAGTAAGGACTCACAATATTTAGTTGATTAAGGCTGACTTTGGAGAGTGGTTTTATTTCATAGTTCCTAAAATAAAAATTGCATGAGTTTAAGATATAGACAATTTGAAGAAGTTAAAACATAGTGTATGTAAACATGGCAATACTTTTTCTCTAAGGCATCTATTTTTTGATGAATTTAGAAGTTTTTAATTTCTACAGAAATTCTAATAATGCTTTGAAGGTACTAGAATGTCTGTTACTGAGTCATCGTGTTGGATTTTTGTTTGAATATTACTGTGTCCCAGAATTACAAATAAAATATAAATTTTTATTTTTATTTTTTATTTATTTATAAGATTTTATTTATTTGAGAGAGAGAGACATAGCGAGAGAGGGAACACAAGCAGGGGGAGGGGCCCAGGGAGAAGCAGGCTTCCCGCTGAGCAGGGAACCTGATACGGGGCTGCATCCCAGGACCCTGGGATCGTGACCTGAGCCGAAGGCAGTCGCTTACCGACTGAGCCACCCGGGGGCACCCTGATATGTAATTTTTAAATTTAGGTTCTCTTTATATGTCCATCAAACAGTTTCCTAAAGCTTAATCAAAATAGCTTTTTTCTTTTTAACTTTTTAAAATCAGAAAGCAGCATCTACTTCTAGGTAATTCTGAGAGTATTTGGCTGTGGACAGGATGTTTACTTGTTAGTCACCATCTCGATTGATTAGGAAGGCTTTATAAATTACAAGAATGCTCATTTAACATAAGTTTTGCCATTTTTATCTTTTCTTCAACATAAAATATTTATTCACAGATTTTGCACCATTTTTGAACAATTCACGTAAGTCAATGGGTGGTAACTTATGAGCTAACTGGAAGATGGGTTAAAAATACTTTATAAAGTACTAACTTCTATTAAACATTGTTTTGCTACAATTTTTAAGTGGAGTTGGAGTACATTAATATTGGTTTGTCTGTGCTAAGATATTTAATTTGAGATGATGCTTTCATTTGGATCACTCCAAAATATATTTGCAGAACAAAATTAATATGTTGTTTTATGAAATTACTTCCCTTTTTAAAAAATAACTGGCACTTTACGCTGTGAATATACACAATTCTCATTGTAGCAAAACTCAATAAGCAGCTGATCTTTTAGAATAAAGACTAACTTCAGGTGCTGGTTTCAAACACTGTTACAGTATAAACATTCCTGTCCAAAGAGATCTGAGTTTTGTGTGATAATGTACACAGGTTTAATAGGATGCCTCCTAATAGGAGATTATTCTGTTACTTGTATAGATAGTACCCTGTGATGCACATTTTTTGATAATTTGAGTCATCTTAGTATGCAGTAAATTTTCTTTGCAGTCAGTTGAGCAATAATGATTTGGATATAATACTGTATTTGTTTGCCACCTTGTTGGACCTGATTTTTTTTAACTGCTTCTAATAATTTATAGGGCCATATTTAAAACTTGTTAAAGATGACACAACAGAATGTGAAAGAGTCATTTATTAGTTTCAGACTTTCAACATCTGTATCTTTGTACTTTTCCAGATGAATATTTGTGGAAATTAAGGCGTCCTTAGTGTGATTTCAGTTCTCACATTAGTAAAAAAAAAAAAAAAAAAAAAAGCTATCAAAAACTTTCCCTTGAGTTTCTTAATTTTATCCAGTATATTAAGGTTAACAGGAGACTGTTATTTTAAAAGAAAAAAGCAGGTTAATTTAACAAGTGGCCATCAGTATCATAGTAAGTTCCCTATCAACTGGGTATTCTAAGCTACTGCTTAGGATGGAGGGAAGGTTTTTTTTTTCTTATCCTTTTAAAAAAGTTCCTTAAATTGGGGTTAGTATATTTTCTGCAAAGTAGGTAATTTTTAAAACTTGAAATGGAAACACTAAACTGTAAGTAGTTTGGAGGGACTACAGGAACAAAAGAATAAATAAGCTCTTCTGTGTTAACATGCTGAAGGTGATGTGGCTTTTTAAAGTCACTAACAAAACTGGGCCTCTGTTCCATGCTTTTGTAGGCATATACCGCTTTGCTAACTGCTTTTTGCTTTCTCTGGTTTGCACAGAAATAAATTCAGCTGCTATAAAGCTTCTACTATTGGTGTAAAAAAGTTGAGAACAAGAGTATTTTCATCCTTTCAGTATTTGGAAATTCTTATAAAAACCATGTGGCTGTTCTTGACTTACACATATTCTGTAATTTTTCATTGACATACTTGAGCTTCAGTGAGATTCTTAATTGAGCTGCAGTGAATGGTTGGTCTACTTTTAAAGTTGTGAGTAAAAAGCACATTAAACAGACTTTCCAAAATTATGCTGCCGAAGCTGTAAAGTTATTGCCCCAGAGAAATGTTTATATTTGCAGATAAAATAAAAACCTAACTGTTTGGTAATGAAAATTGAGCAAGGGGGAAAAATTGATGAGTGCAGTGTCCAGTACTAGCAGAAAAGCAAGGGTTTTTCTTTTCTGTAACAAAGAGAACCAAATATTATACACTTTGCACTTACTTCAGTGGATTTTATTCCAGGAGAAATTTGATTTCAGAATAAGCAAATATCTCTGAGGGGAAGTTCATGCTTTTACTAGTTGCAGTTTTTTGTTGTTGTCATGAAGTTGTCTAAATATTACTAGTAAAATATCTCTCCTGGCCATTTTAAATCCCAAAATCAGTTGGTAAAAGAGCAAACTTTTGTCTTCCATTTTTCTGAGGAAATGGTGATTAAATTGACAGATATCTATAATTCTTCACATTTGTGAAATTACTGTTCATTTGTTTTATCATAAATAGTCCCATAAAAGTTATCCTGTGGTCTTTGATTTTGAACTCTTTGGAGATAAAATATAAATCCTAGCAAATAATACTAATTTGCTCTCCTGCCATGTGAGTTTTAGGTTACTGATACAGTCATTTGTGGGAATCTGCTTGGGCTTGTTTGTTTTATAGCTGGTGTTGCGGAGTGTGTGTGTGTGTGTGTTGCAATGTTAAGGAACATCTTTGGGGAAAGAAAATTCTAAAATCACACTCTAAGTTTTATTCATTTATAAGTAATTAATACTTACATTTTGTTTTAAAGTTACTATTAGGAATCCTCTTCTTTTTTAAAAAATGTGTGGTGCATTTTAGGATTAAAGGCTGTTTTCATTATCCCCTGGGCTGCTGGTGTAACTTTCCTTGTTCTTTGTAATAGCTCAGCAGAACCCAGCGTCTCAGCTTCCTGCCAGGCAGCAGGAGATCGAAATGAACCGACAGCAACGCTTCTTCCGCATCCCATTCATCCGCCCTGCTGACCAGTACAAAGACCCGCAGAATAAGAAAAAAGGCTGGTGGTATGCCCATTTCGATGGACCGTGGATTGCCCGGCAAATGGAACTCCATCCTGACAAGCCACCCATCCTTCTTGTGGCTGGTGTGTATGATTCACTTGAAAAAAACCTTATAAAGCAAAACAGGATTATAAACCCTCTGAGTGAAACAGTCTAATATATAATGTGATAATTCATTAAATTTCAGGATGGAGGAATGGAGTTCAGTTGGATCGCATTTCCAGTTAATTGAGGATTAATTTATTTGTGATGTGAAATCGCTTGCATTAATTATGTCCTTGTAGAGCACATAGAAACTTGTCTGTGTCCTAAGAACCTTTTCATTGGTGTTTAATTATATCAGTTGATTTATAATTGTTTAAAGAAATGTTGCATTTTTATTAAGGCTGATAACTTGTCTGATCAACTGCATAGTGTTAATACTTTCTGAAAGGGTCCTTGGTGAAGGACAAATTTAACTTGTTTCTGGTGAATTTATTAAGCAGATTTCTGTCATAAAGGAAGAAAAGAAAGTTTAAAAGTTCTTGAATCTATGAGAATTGATAACTATAACTATTTCAGGAATAAAGTTTATAATATGTGCTTCTGAAGAGTGATGGCTAATTCTCTGATGTCTCCCCTGTGCAGGTAAGGATGACATGGAGATGTGTGAGCTGAATCTGGAAGAGACAGGCCTGACTCGAAAGCGTGGTGCTGAGATTTTGCCAAGGCAGTTTGAAGAAATTTGGGAACGCTGTGGAGGCATCCAGTACCTCCAGAGTGCAATTGAGAGCAGGCAGGCTAGGCCCACGTATGCAACGGCCATGCTGCAGAATCTGTTAAAGTAGATGTGGCAGCCTTACCTGCACTGGGGACCTGGGCCGTGGTTCTAGGTAGGGTGTGTGCCCCAGAGATCCAACCATTCCATGATCATGTTAGAACTACTTATACAAAGTGAACAGATTTTAGTAATCATGGCTTTTTGTTAATTTCAGGTCAATGATGGTAGTGAATTGGGGACTTAAACATTATTTTCCTGTATCCAGCTGTAACTGTTAAACTTCTCCTCATTCTAATACTTGTGAACACTTGGACAGATTCTGACATTTCTCATTCTTCGTCAATAGACTACCTTGAAGTCCATCATAATTGTTCTCTAGGAAAAGAAATTTTTTAAAAACTCAAAATACTTGCTTTTGCAAGGATGGCACAGAACCATATGGCTGGAATAATGAAACCTTAGCTTAAAGTTTCTTACAAAAGTTAAGGCACTTAAAATAATCAAGGCACTGGTGTTTTGATCTGAAAAGCTGTGTACTTTTAAATTTACTTTTTCAGAAATTCATGGAAATTTGCATGAAGGTGGACATTTTTATTTTTCCCCCCTCCTTTGTGGTGTGTCTTAATTTGAGTAAAGCAATTTACCCGAACTTCTAGAATTCCAGAAAGAGCCTGAATGTATGTGATGTACTCTGTGATAAAGAAGGCACTCACAGTGTCATGCACAGATTTATTTTTCTTTTCTATCACATTGTATAGCTATAGAAAAATATGTTCTTCTATTCCATGGACAAATAAAGGAAATTCAGACCATTTAAATGCTTAAAAGTTTTGAGATAACTTGTTTCATTTAGAAAAGGAAATAGGTTTTCAGTGACACTGTGACTTAACTGGACTGAATGCAGATATTCTTTCAGTTTCATCTCAATTGCGATTTTTGTATCAGAATCTTGTCCAAGTTGTCTCATATGATTTAAACTAGTGTTCTGCTGCAAAACATCTTTGTTTTTAAAAAATTCCTAGTGTCTTTTTGGCCTTGAGATTTTGGTAATTGTAGAGCTGTTTTATAAGCTTTGTGATTCAAAAGTCCAATACTTAGTAAGTAATTGCTTATTTCATGTAACTGATAATTTTTTTTCTTTGTGTGGTGTTAGTTTTGATCAAATGTCAGCAGTTTCAAGCCTAATATTTATGACTTCATGTTAGGAATTTGGAGACAAAGCTACATCAAGGAGTCATGTTGACATAATCCTAATGAGTCTTGTTTGTATTTTAGAATAAAATTAGAAAAATAAAATTATTCTTTGCACTTTTTCTCCCTGATTTTTAAAGACCTTAACCTTTGAAATGGATTTCCAATGATTTTTTTTTTTCCTAGAAAGAGTACCTCAGTTAGGAAAATATTTCCCAGCTGATTAGATTAGTGCTTTTTGAGCCACAGACAGTGTTTTCAGAATTGCTTCTCTCATAATATGTGTCTTAGTACGGAAATATTTATTTATTATGATACTGTGCAAATGATTGTCTCCTGTTAAAGAAATTAAATGGTCCTGTCTGTGCTATTGAGAATGTGAATATGATTATCTTTTGAAGGCTGTATTACTGCAGAGATTCACCCACCCTTGGGTATTTGATCCCTGTGATTGGTGACAGAAGGTCTGGTTACTGCAAATAAATGACCTATTCTCTCTTCTCATCACTCGCCTTTAATTGGTGTTTTTATTTGTATAGAATAGTGAATGATAAGCTTAACTAGTAGCAAGTAACGTCCTTGAAAATTTAATAACCAAATTGATTTTTAATGAGTTGTCTCTTCAGTGCTGTTTTCAGGTTTTATATATCTCCTAGATACATATAGGCACTAGGTGGAAAACTCATCAAACAGGTTAAAATTACTGTAATGAGAGAACTTAATGTTTTGAAGAATTTGTAAGACATTTATCATAGCAAAGCATCATTGCAAGTCTTTAGTAGATAATAAAATGATAGTTTTAAGCCATTTTGTTGCTAATTATGTCACACAGCTGTCCTAGACCTCATCTATTTAAAGTAGTCTCCTGAGTTAATTTTGGCTACCAGGAGGATTGCCCTAGTTCAGATAGACTCACGATAACCTACATACTGTGCAGACGCACACACACAGGCCCCTTTGCTGGAAAAATTTAGGACCCTGTCAGTCTTTAAGGGAAATAGCAGAAATGGTATTCTGAAAGATGTTGGTGCAGCTGCTTTACAGTATTCACAATCAAACCCATAAATGTTATGTGAAAACTGTAGGAATCAAAAGTAAATTCCTATTTTAATGTCATTTTAATTGAGATTTAAAATTTGAAATTCAAACCAGCATACTGTATATTAAGAACTAATCTCTTAATGCTTGTCTTACTCAATACATGTTCTTTCCTTAGTATGTACTTTGCAGAAGTAGACATACATAAAATATTAAAAATGAGAAGGAAAAATGTTTTCACATTCAATTTACTTATAATGTAATTCCTAATGCCACTAACATATTTGAGATCTATATTATGAGCTGTGGGTATTCACTGAGAGAAAGAAAATTTCTCTAATACACATATGTCAAGAGAAGAATGAATTTTCTTAGTTGTAAAGTTGAGTAGATGGCACTGTCTCAAAGGATTATGTGAGGAAAAAATAAAATAACGCATGTAGGAGTACAAACCCACACAAGAGACATTTTATTGTAACTCACATTCTGCTTCCTATAATGACTTTTTAATAGGTCATTCTTCCCTGTAACACAGTGAACACTTCTGTAAGAAAATACAGTCTTACGTAGAAAATAGGTGGTATTTGTGGAAGCTTAGCTAGAGAATAGAAATTCACAGGCAAGAATAATGATGAGGATTAATTGTAGGGCTTTTTAAATTGGATTAAAAAATTTTTCTTTAAATTTTCATTCACAGGTTATTACTATGGTTCTCAGGGGATCCAGATATGTAGATCTTTGGTTTCTTTACGTGAAGTACCTTAAGAGTACTTGGATAAGTAGAATAAATATTTATTGAATGAATCAGTCAATTAATACAATGTTAGTGGTAGATCTATCTCCTTTTACAGAGGAGGTAAAAGATTGAGAGGGGTCAAATAATTTAGTTCTAGACCATGAAAGAGGTATAAATGCTTTTGCTTCAATCATGTGGAACAAAAAGAAAACAAGGAAATTTTTTTGAGTAGCCCCCTGTCGATTTACAAAGAGTTGCTCCTTCGTCATTCCACATCTTCAGAAGGCGTGACATGTTTTCTGTATGTATCATTACCAGAAATAACAAGTATTGAGAGTTTTTATTTCTCTGAGAAGAAATAAAAGTAACAAGGGAGGGGAGGACAGAAGATCTCTAAAAATGAGAATAAGGACAAGTTGAGGGGATCAACTGTAAAAATAAAGAGAAAAGTGGTGGAAGAGAAAGAAATGGGTCTGCCCCTGAAGACTCTACATCCCCAGGTTGAAAAACACTGGTACTTTTTAGGTGACAAAGCACTCCAAGACCTTAGCTGAGTTTTAGAATGAATTGTATGTACTATAGGAGCAGAACCTATGGTTTTTAACACTTGGATCAGGATAGACCTGGTGTACCAGTTCTCAGCATGTAGAAATGGCACTGCCACGCTGGAGAAGGCCAGCAAGAAGGAGACGTTCTGTGCAGAAGCCTCACAGAGGGATCAAGTTGGAGAGACTTTGGGAAGTAGAGTCTACCCATGTTAGGACCAGGTCACTGAATACAATTCAGTTCAGTTCAAGTCAATGTATTCTTCCTTGCCCATCACTCACCTAATACATGAAGTAAGTTTAGTCGTCATACTTTTCAAGAAATTTTTAAAAAGATAATCAGGAAAAAAATGTGCAATTAAAAAGAGAATCTTGAATACTGATTTGTATCTATGCATCATCTCAACTTCAGACCTCAAATAGGCTTATTAATTGGCCATTTTCTTTTCACTTTTGAAAACCCATCTAATTGCAACTGCTACTTAATTTTTCCTCATTTCCTTAAAAAAATGTGTATCTGATTCTTTCCTAAAATGATGTACTGGAAATAGAAATAATAAATGCTGTCTATGTAGAACTTCCTCTTGCATCTTGTGCTTTTAATACAGTTACAGGGTGTTATAAACAAAACAGTTGTAAACGTTGCACTTGTTGCCCCATGTCTCAGATGGAATAAGTTGGAGAAGTCTGGGGTCCAGAGCTTCATCCAGTCACCAGAGCTGGAAACCCTGTGCTGGGTGACTGGGGGAAAAGGCAAGGGAACTCAGGTGACTGGAACACCCTTGTTTTGGCCCCAAACTCTTATGGGTTTTCCATCCAGGGAACAAGCAGGACCATGTGACCTGCGACTACTCACACTGACTAGATCAGAGAAAACCCAAACTTTGGCTACCTTTCCCCAGGCGCCCTTACCAGTCTGTTTACAAGATGACACAGGATGTAAAAACTGGGGATCCAAAGAAGAGGCCTTCTTGCTGAGACTTTGAATATACATATTTTCTATAGGCTACTTCATGCCCCTCATCTGGAACCTACCATGATCCAGGTGGGTCAACAGCTCTTCTCTAGCTGGTTGGAAAAGACCAATCCAAAATGTGGGTGATCCAATGAGTGAGAGGCCCTTGCTTCAGAGGGGCACCTTTCTAACACAGGAGGGAGTGTTTACCTATTTCTCCTTCCCCATCAAAAACAACATTCCCTGCTCTTGTTAGAGCACAACTGAAATGTGGAGGGTGGAGGGCACGTTATGAGGAGGTGATCATTGTCAGATTTTCATTTCTTTTTTATTTTTTTAATTTTTAAAATTATTTATTTGAGAGAGAGAGTAGGAGTGGGGTTTGGGGGGGGGGGAGAGGGACAAGCAGACTCCCTGCTGAGCGTGGAGCCTGTTCCAGGGCTCGATCCCAGGACCTTGAGATCATGACCTGAGACAAAGGCAGGCGCTTAACCGACTGAGCCACCCAGGCACCCCTCATTGTCTCTCTTGATGGAATTGTTTTCATGTGCTTTTGGTCGGCCTGTCACGCTACTAACAAGCATGTTTTCCTCTGGGTTCCAGGGATATGGAAGTGAGTGGGTACATCTGCCACGGTTCTTTGCTTTGTGGCACTCGATCAACATATCGCAGTTTGATGTCCTTATCCCATATCACAGCTCCTCACTTTAGGGGAGGATTGGGGTGGGAGTAGGGATGAATGCTATGCATTTCTGAGGCCAACAGGAGTGAATTTTCAAGGATTTGTAACGAGGTGTGTGTGTGGGGAAGATTGTGTCTATTATTAGGAAACATTTGTTTTTATTCTTGAAGTTTTACTGCTAAAATGTTGCTGTCAATGTTGAATATTTTATTATCTTTTGGTAGCATGAAAATCATGCTTAAAATCATTTATCATAATCCATAAAGCAAATCCAGGGAATAGCTGGTAAAACAGATCCATTTTATTATAAATCTATGAATATTGTGCTTAATTTTATTGAAATTAAGGTTTTGCAGCAAATATATTAATAGTGAAGTACCACATTAAAAACTGACTAAAATGGATTACCTTGATGCCAATCTACCCGTGCACGCAGGGAAGTTAGTGCCCAGCAGGATTCAGTGGAGTTACTAAATTATAGGCAGACATAGTTCATCTGTGCTGGAAAACAGGCATTGGTTACGTGACAAAGCGTAACATCATTTTCTCCCCCTTTAACATAGCTTTATGTGGTCACAAGAAGAGATTTCTCATGGTATGTATATGTGAACCCCACTTCCTTTTTCTTTTAAAGGAACAATTCAGAAATTATTGGCAACAATACGATCTACTGTGTAAGCACTAATTTCTTCTAAAATTAGTGTGCTTAAGACTGAAGGTCTTAGTGTGTGTGTGTGTGTGTGTGTGTGTGTGTGAGACAGACATTGAAGTGTGGAACAAATATACCCCCACCAGTGTTTGCATACTGGATACGTCCATGATTCAGAGAGACCTGCATCTCCTTGCATAACAGTCATCTTTTATGAACATTGTAACACATGAAGAGCTTTGCTTCATGATACATTGTTCAACCTCCCCTAAACAATAAGTAAGTTGCACTTGTATATGATCTATGAGCAGTATTTTAAGGGTAGCTGGAAGCAGATCTGTCTTGCTATTGCTTTGACTATCAGTCAGGAGTAGCTGAAATACGTTTTAATTTTGGGTTTTGATAATAAGCATCTTTTTCTGCAGAATGTACCAGTCATCAAGTACGTGATGCTTCTCTATTTGAAACATTGTGTGTTTTGGTTCTCAATGTTGACTCTATATGCCTGGATTCTGATGACCAGTGAATATGCCTGCATATGTTTTCAGAATTTTAACAGAGTGGATACAATTTTCCTTGAGAAAACAGACCATTTCTCTTGAGACAGATTAAGTTATAATCTGTACATTTTTAGTTTTTAATTTCCTTCCCAATCTTGATAGTTAAATTCTTCATATCCTCCATTCAGTAATTCAGAATCTCTTTTCCTGATTATCTGGAAGAGAAATAGTTTTAAGAACTTAAGAAATGCCACTTGAGGTCAAATCCATATTGCATTCCAGTGTCACTTCTGCTGGTGTTTGAAAGAATATGCTTGCCTTTTAGGTATCTTCTTTGAAAGGTTCGGAGATGCCCTCCAAAATATCCCTAACTTTATAACGTAGTCGGAATGTATTCCATCTCTTCTTAGACCCATTTAGATTCTCAGGCTGAACCATCTCTTAAAGCAGAGAGGGCAAACAGAAATGATTATTCCATTCTGCTGCTTCAGATGAAATGTGGTCCTTAATTCTACCTGGGACTTTAGGATTTACTTGGTGTTTGCTGCATCTCAGACATTTTTATTAATATCAGACCTGGTGTTTTGTTGTCATTTTGTGGTTCAAGTCTGAACTTTTTCTGTCTTTCTGATTTGCTTTGTTTCAGGAAATCAGAATGGCACACGTTCTTCCCAGTGTGCACCTGGAGACAGGAAATTATGATTAGCCTTTGGTGTGCTTGGATACTGAGGTGTCCTTGACTGTCTGTTGATGGTAGTAACTTGTTTCAAGTGCAAGCTTCGAGGTGTTTGTTTCCACCCGACTCTATAGATTACAGGTAGGGTGGGCACTGGCTGATTATCACTCACTTTTACCATCAAAGATGGTCTAATTTTTTTGAAATTTTTTATTTTAGACTAAAAGTTGTCCAAGGTATTTTCTCAAAAGTTATTTTTAAAAAATCTCTATATTTAAACTGGATATAGATAAGTTATTTCCCTTTGTAAGACAATTATTTTAGTAAAATAAGTTGGATGAATAATTTGAAAGGGATATCTAGGACACTGAAAGGAACATTCATCTGAGGACGAACTTTTTGAAGTTACTCATTGTTCACAAATTATGTTTCCTCTGTTTCTCTATATATCTTTGCTTTTGCTCATTATTTGAAATCACTGAAGATATTTTATAAGAATATGCATAAAATTATTCAGTTCCAGGAGTATAAATTTTTATGAAAATTGCAACCTGTTGCAATGCATTTGATAAATTGCATGTATATTTTTATAAGAAAAAGTGAATAAAACTACTTGGATCATTTCTGTTTTTTATTGTTTTATCTATATGTTTCAGTTAATGCCAGCCTTCTGTCTCTGTCTTCCTCACACCAAGAAATGCATTCAGTGCCCCCACCTTACAATACTAAATTAAAAAGCTTGGCAAATAAAGGAAAAGTGCTCTCACTTATCTCTATTTAAAACAAGAGTCAGACCTAGAAATGTTTTAAATTTTCTTTAAAATTCAGTAATCAAAACCAACATATAAAAGTATTATTTTACCTTATTTTGCTGATGTTGCAACTTCTTAACACTAGTTTTGAATGCTTGATTTTTAGAGTGACCCGGCGATCTACAAAGAAAGCAAAAACATGGTATCCTATTTCCTGGGCTTATCAACATTAATAGCAACTACAGCTTTCTACTATTTTAGCTTTAAAATTAATATGACAATGAAAACGGATAGCCTATTTTTGCAGGTGCTTTCCACTAGAGCTAGAAGAACTATGCTCTCTGCATCCGCCCCTGAGTTTTGCCTTCCAGTTGGCGTACTGTTTCTTAGGCAGTGGTGTCAGAAGGATTGAACAAAGCTCATGGGAAAGATGAGTGATAACTTCATCTTACAAAAAGTGGAGTTATTATTTTTTGCGTTATTTTTAAAGTCAGGTTCTGAGTCGTGGTTGCTGAAAAACAACTGTGCAATGACATTTGTTCACACAGTTTAAAAATAAAAGTTACTTTAAAATTTGATGTATATAATTCCAGACTTTTTAATATACATGTTATATAATTTCTGATGATAGTGTATACACATTTTGCATCTTGCCTTTTCCCTCTCTACATTATAAGATGGATATAATATTTGGGGAATACTTTCTGACCTATGTTCCCTTATCAGTAAATGGTTTTCTTTCTCCCAACATTCTGTCCATTATAATTTCAGGGAAAGGCGGAGAGAGGGTATCACTCTAGGAAGAAGAGCCTATCTGGGAGGTGTAGTTGGAGGACAAGTTCCTTGTTCCTTCCATCATCAGCTAAGGCAGCATTTCTGGTTCCTACTTACCCTGGCTGGGTGACTTGGAGGCTCAGAGTAGTAAGGGATGGGTAGGTGCCTGGGGTCAGAACTAAGAGATCACAGGTGAGGGAAATAAGAGGATAGAAACTTTCCAAAGGGCCTGGTGAGGCAACAAGAGGCCTCCGCCCCCACTCCCCAAACATTTAGGCACCACCTTGGAGAAGGGAAGGAAAGGGAAAGGATTTTTGAGCCTGATTATATACTCCAAGGGAACTGAGTTGCCTAAATTGATTGCTCCAATTATTAATCAGATGAAGTTTTTAAAATCGGATTGGACTATATTAAACTCTAACCCCTCCCTGTCTTGGTTCCTTCCCTGTCACCCCTTCCCCATCCAGTGGAGAAAGTGCTCATAAGGGAGTTAGGGACACCTACTAGCAATAAAAAATGGATCCCTCCCTTGTCTGAGGTGTAGCAAGTGAGTAAATCTGGGATCTTACTGTAGTTAAGACAAGTACTTCCTTATTAAAATATCCTCATAGATGTCACTTTGCATCATCATTTCCTTAATCTGGCTCCTATATTTGGAAATAATTTTCATTATCATTAAAAACATCACAGAGAACACATTAGGCCTATTAAATTAAAGGACAAAGTGAAGATTTTTAGATCTGAGGAGGAAAAGTCATAAATAATTTACTCTATTAGATCTAGATTTGCATTTTCTGCATATGTATAATGATAATTGTAATTAATAAAAGTCAAACTCGTCAAGCTAAAAAAGGGACCTTTGAAAATGAAAATTTTGTTTATTCTTGGGAGAATTTTTGCCAAGTTCCTAATATAACTGAGTATGTATATAGGACAATTAAAATTTAAGAAAATGAAAAATGGAGTATATTCGTAAGTATTGAATTGAGGAAAAGAAGGAAAAACAAAGGTGAAAATAGAATGATGGCAGTAGAATGACAAAGAAAACAAACTGAAAATGTTCGTTGTGTATCCATGGACTCATCTCAGTAAGGCACCTGCCCTCAATATAATTTTCCTATCTCTTTCCTTCACTTTCGGGTAGACTAACAAAAAGTGCAGCTGAGTTTACAATGCTTTAGAGAGTGCTGCTTTCAGTGTTAACATACTTCAGTGTTGTCGGCTAATTTGCTTCTGAGTTTAGATTTAAATGCCAGGTAGGGACTCAGGTTTCTCCTTATGGGGCTGCCCTTGGTTGATAATTACCAAACGGCTCCAATAATGCCTGCAGCAGAGCGGTTTACCCTGAAGAGCATCTGCTTTACTTCTCACCTAAACCCATGAATGTACTCCTGTCATCCCCATTATATGGACGAGAAATGTGGGGCTCAAAGTTGCTTCAGGTCACAACAAGTTGGGATAGAGCTTTAACTCAGGTCTCACTTATCTAAAGCCTCCGGTCTTAATCACCGTCTTCAGCTATGGTTGATAAGGTCTTAAACGGTCACCTGATCCTCACATAAGTAAACTGTCAGAGTCACGTACATGATGGCATCTGGGAGGAACAGGAATGGGGTCAGGGATCCAGGGGGGATCCTCAGCACCCCTGTGCTTCGGTTCTGAGGCGGCTTGTGGGGGCCGTGGGGTTTGTCCTCATGCTGAGATCAGGGTTTAACATTTAACATTGAGCAATTCCACTCCTTTCCATAGTTAACCGGGATAGTAGCTGAGTGTGTCTGTCATTGCACATATTTGCTATGCTTTTCCTTACATATTTGAGTGAACCATACAAAATTGCCAATATTTGATGATTTGTTACTGATAAAATGGTAATGCCCATATAGTTGAAACTAATATACTTCTAAGTATACATAGTTTTATTATTAAATTATTACCCAGACAGGATCTATTATTCTGCAACTTACTTTTCTCATTTAATAAAATGTCCTATTTCTATGGCAGTTCCGGTAGACTATATTATTGCTTTTAACTGTTGTGTTCCATCGTGACTAGGACACCACACTGCATGTGACTTAACTATTTCTCCACAGATGCTCTGTACAGTTGCTCCATGATTCAAAGCAATGATGCTGGGAACATTTTTATAAACATATCTTAGTGCACAAATGCAACTATTTTTGTAGGAATAGTTGTCTAAAAGTAGAGTATTTGAATCAAATTTAAAATTTTATCGATACCAACAAATATTTCTTGGAAAAAGGTTTTTTCCAATTTACACATTCACCAGCAATGCTTGATAGGACTAGTTTTCCCTGACATTACTCACACTGGATAGTATTAACATTTTTTACTGAACTCATGAGTAACAAATGATACTTCTTTATTGTTTTTGGATTTCCCTAATTATAGTGAGACTGAGTACATCTTTGCCTATGTTTTCTTGGTCATCTGGATTTCTTCTATGAATTGTACTTGTGTATTCTTTGCCCATTTTAATATTAGCATGCTTGTCTTTTATTGATGTATAGGAGCTCCAATGATTATGGATGTTCAACCTTTACGATATAAGATAGGTTATAAATATTTTTCTCCCACCTTGTTAATATGTTAATTTTATTTATGGTGACTTTTCCCCCTGTGGAAATTCTCCTTTTAATGTCATATGAAATTGGTGTCTTAATTATGGAAGGCTTTTTTAGCCCGGGATTATACAAATGGTTTTAAAAATAGTTTTCCTCATACTTTGGAAGTTTTGATTTTAGGTTTCAGTCTTTGATATAGAATTGATTTGTCTATAGTAAAAAGCTAATTTTATTTTCTAAATGGAAGGCCAGTTGTATTCTAAGCATTATTGACCAGTCCATACTTGTCCTACTGATTTGAAATGCTTGTTAAAATAGTCTAAATATAAGGGTCTATTTGGGGCTTATATATATTTGTTCTGTGTATTTATTGTCTGTTTTAGTGTTCTAAATATTATTTTATGTATTACTATCCTTCAGAGCAACCTCTCCATCATTGTACTTCAAGATTTTCTGTTGTACATTTTCATTTCCAGGAGAAATTTGGAACCAGAATACCAAATTCCATATAAAATCCTGTTGGGATTTTAATTGAGATTAACTTGGAGAAAGTTGACAGCATTGGGCGCCTGGGTGGCTCAGTTGGTTAAGCGACTGCCTTCGGCTCAGGTCATGATCCTGGAGTCCTGGGATCGAGTCCCGCATCGGGCTCCCTGCTCGGCGGGGGGTCTGCTTCTCCCTCTGACCCTCTTACCTCTTGTGCTCTCTCTCTCTCATTCTCTCTCTCAAATAAATAAATAAAATCTTAAAAAAAAAAAAAAAGAAAGTTGACAGCATTATCATAATCCTCACTCACTTGAATGGATATTCTTGTGTTTTATGTTCTTTGTAAAGGTGCTTTATAAACATAATTTCATTTACTCCTTGCAGTAACCCAATAGGTGGGTTTTATTAGTCTCATTATCCAATGAGGGAATTGAAATTTTTCAACGTTAATTGGTCCAAGGTCACTTGATTAGTAAATTGCTAAGCCAAAAAATTTTTTTAAAAAGATTTATTTATTTATTTATTTGATAGAGCACAAGCAGGGGGAGTGGCAGGCAGAGGGAGAAGCAGATTTCCTGCTGAGCAGGGAGCCCGAAGTGGGGCTCGATCCCAGGACCCAGGACCCCGAGATCATGACCTGAGACACTTAACCGACTGAGCCACCCAGGCGCCCCGAACCAAAATTTTAATCACAATTTGACTCCAGAATATTGCTTCTTAATCATAATTGGGTAAATCGTTGTCTTTAAAGTGTGAATACTTTGAAAGAACAGGGTATGTTTCATGAAGAGAAAGGCTAAATCTCTCTAGCTTTTTTTTGATGGAGTAAGCAGATGGCCGTGAGCTCCCTAGTGGAAAATTAGAGACTGTGGCCACTAGAATGAGTAAGAGGACAGTAAAAACAAACCACAGGATGATCTACTCAAGATATGGGTCTCAGGTGATCACCACTGAGGAGATGTTCAGGTGTGTGTGATTGGAGACTCTTGACTGGGAAAGGCGAGTCAGGCTCAGGAAGAAGCCCTCCACGGGCAGAGTGCACGTGTGGACTTGATCTGGGTGTCACAGGACTTGGAGAAGCGTTAGGAGCCTCTGTGTTCCCTGATCGTTCATAGCGCCACCTACACCCTGAAGTCTGGTTCGTGAATAGAAGGCCAATTCTATCTCGCCTCCTTTTCCCTCTTCTTACGAACTTCTCTTAACCTTTCTGTTGGAAATAAAGGATTGATTAAACATATCATATCTATAGACTAGACTACTATGTAATCATTAAAAATGATGGTACAGAAAATATTTAATGACATGGGGGAATGTTCTATGTAAAAAAGCGGTGTATAAAAGAAGCCAGTCTGATTCCATTTTGCTTTAGGACATTCTCTGTAAACATTCTGTACAAACATGTGCATCACAAGAAGAGTTAATATGATGAATATCACAGGATTTTTCTTTCTCATAATTCTCTGTATTTTCCAAATTCTCATGATGAAAGCTATATTTACATAGGGAAAAAAAATATTACACACACACACATCCCTCAACACCAATTAAGGTAGGAGACCACGTGGTATTGGTCTTGAAGCTGACACAGGCTCTTTTTCCTTCCCTTATTGGTCTTACTGAAATACTGCTGAAAGGCCGGAGCAGTGGTCTCAAAGTGTGGTCCTTGGGCCGCCAGCAGCAGACTTCCCGGGGCCCTACCCAGACCTGCTGCATCAAAAAAGAGCGTAGCAGGGCCCGGCCATGTGTTAAAAGATGTCCTCCCCTGGGAGATTTTGATGTGCACTGGAGATCGAGAACCCGTGGGGTTTAGAGGAACGTATGCATTCATTCTAACGATAGGTTTCTCAAAAGCAAGAATAACAAATTCCTGGGTCTATAAAGTGACTGTGCTCGACCTACCTGCACGGAGCTCCCTTTCCCTGGATGACCTCACATTCCTCTGCGGGGGCACAGAGGCCCAGGTCCCGGTGGTGCCCACGCCCCCGGCTCTCGTGCCCTGGTCGGCATCGACACTCTGCTTCCTCGGTCCGCTCATTTCTCACACACTCGGCAAATTCGCCGCAGGCCAGGAATTTGCAGGGATCTGCTTGATCCGCTGTAAGAGATGGGCAGGTTTTAATGACTATGTGGATGCCCGAGCAGCGAACTGGTGGAAGTCAAAGGCCAGAGACCAAAGAGATTTGCCATCACTCCATTTTGGAGTGGGTTGTCCAGTAATGGTAACAGACTGGAGTGAAAAGTGAAATGCACATTTCTGTATCTTTGAGATTATGGACACAAGTGATAATATATTTACTCTGAATATAATTATGCACAAACTTGGTTGGGCATCAGAATCAGCCAGAGGCCTTGTTAAAACACAGGTTCCCGGCCCCATCCTCAGAATGTCTGAAGCAGAGGGCTTGGGACGGTGACTGAGAATCTGTTTTTAAGGAGGTCTCAGGTGATGCTGCCGCATCTGGAGAGCACGTTTGGTAACCGCTGCATTAGAGAATTAAGATTTTTTTGTTTGTGTTAGGTTTTTAAGGTAAGCATTTTCTGCAGAGATGAGTTGTGAAAATATATATTTAAGATCAGGTATACCTTGTAAAGTAGCCAAGCAGTCATATATGTGGATGGTTTTGAGAACTCAGGACAATTTCCTCATTTAAAAAGTATCTTTCTCTTAGTCCCTTGCTGATTCCTTAGGCCTTAATGTTAAGAGATCTTTCCTTTGGATTAATCGTTTTTCCCCTCTTAAAGTTCAAATAGATCTCTAGTCTGTTTTTGAGAGGCTAGAGATCTATTTGTTTCAGGTCATTGTTTCATTTATTTAAAGTGAATGGCATTTGTACGTGCAAAGACCATGAAAGGCGTCCCAACCGGACCCAGCAGCACGAGCAGAGGCACAGAGGTGGGAAAGCAACAGGCAGGAGAAGAGAGAGCCCGGGAGGCCCACTTCAGAGGCAGCAGACACTCATAGACAGGAAGGCAGGGAACCAAGACTGGAAAGATAAGGCCAAATTCTGGTAGGTCTTGAAGGCCGTGCTAAGGAATTTGGACTCTATAGGCAGGGGGAGGCCGTGGAGGATTTCCGGGCGAGGGAAGGGGCTCATCAGAATTGTGTGTTCGAAGATCTGTAAATAGCATTGTCAGAATTAGGATGATTTCAAGTGATCATCTGGTCCTGTATTTCTCAAGTGGGAACATTTGCAGAACTCTAATTCAGCAGGACTTAATAGGTTTTACACTAAGAAGAGGTTGGTGGCTAAATAAGCTTTTTTTTTTTCCCCCCCAAAGGCAGGGTGAAATAAACGTAACAGCTTTCTCTCTCCCTTGTTTCTCTTTCTCCCTCTTCCCTCCAAACTTATCCCCCTTCTCTTTTTACTTTTAAATTTCTTAGGGTCATTAATAAGCTAATGTCTATTGTGAATCTTCAAGTGGGGAACATAGTGGCTTTGCCAAGTTACTGCCCATAGAAGCTCTGCGCAGGGTCACTGCGGGACGCGGTGTGGGGTGAGAATGCCAATGAACCTTCATGTTCATTCATCCAGCGCCTCCTAGTGGCGGCAGAAGTGATAGCGAGGGAGATTAGTGAAACCAGCCCCAGCGGTGGGCAAGAGCAGGAAACACCGTTTGGGGCTCCCAGCAGGTAGGTAGACCTGCTAAAAGACTTCACGTGAAGTTGTATTTCTTTGCAGCATGAGGGTCCCTTATGGACAAGAAGGACTGACTAATGTGAAGTGGCTTCGTCTGCTTGAAAGTTCCTAAAGCTGGCCATGTTATGGGATGCTTGTCACTGTTTAGAAAATGACTCAAATTTACCCTGACAACCCAGGCGATTCACATCCAGGGCCAGGTTTAATAAATAACAGCTGTCAGTGACCTTACACTCAAGACTTGTAGTCTTGATAACGGAAGTCAGGGGGGAATAGTCGGAGCTCCATTTCCTTCTCTCCACAGCAGAGAAATATATTAACTAGGAAAGCTGACGGAACGCACAGATTCTACCCCTCTGAAGAGTAATAGCAAATGTGTGATAACCAAATGAGTGTCCCATTAAAAAAATATTACTGTTTTACTGTCATTTCCTTCAGCCCAGCCAGGCATCGTCTAGGCACCAGTAAAGCTGAACAGAACACAATAAGGCAACGTTGGAGAAATAAACTTATCCACATTCGGGGACTCTAGACCAGATATATTTGAAAAACAAATGCACCTAGTTTATAGATAACTTGCTTTCCCCGTGTTATTTATTCAGGACCAGTCTACAGAGAAGTAGGAGACTTAAATCACCAAGCTTGGTTTTTGTTTGCTGTGTATACTTTCCTGGGTACTAAGACAACATTCATTGATTCAACACATATCAGCGTGGCCCTTCAAAATCTTTAGCATTAAGAATTTCAGACCAGGGGCGCCTGGGTGGCTCAGTCGTTAAGCGTCTGCCTTCGGCTCAGGTCATGATCCCAGGGTCCTGGGATCGAGCCCCGCATCGGGCTCTCTGCTCCGCAGGAAGCCTGCTTCTCCCTCTCCCACTCCCCCTGCTTGTGTTCCCTCTCTCGCTGTGTCTCTCTCTGTCAAATAAATAAATAAAATCTTAAAAAAAAAAAAAAAAAAGAATTTCAGACCAACTAACTGCTTTAGATTTTAATTTTATCCTTAGATAAAATCTTACATTTTAGATACAATGTTAGAGCTGAAAGGTGTTTTAGAACCTTCTCACGCATTTGCTCACTTTGCAGATGAGAAAGCTGAGACTCAGAAGTTGAGTGTTGCAAAGCCCAAGGCTGTTTGTGTGGATCCCAGTGTCAGGGAAGGAAAGAGCCAGGAGGGGGAGCTGTGGGACCAGGCATGAAAAGGCAGTTGCCGTTAATTAGAATCGTTAATAGAAGAGATCATATTTAGAAATTTAATTTGTGAAGCAGCCCGTACTGCTTCCATTATTATACTTTAAAAATACTTTTCCTAGGTGTGTTGATGGCCCTCTACTTACATACCAATCTTGAGGGGGCACCTACAACTTCGGGCTTCAGGCGAAGACTGAGAACTGGATGTGGGCTGATCATGGGGAGGAGGCGCCATGGAAGACAAGAGATTGTACAATGGATGAAAGTTTAGTAGAAATTTTTTAAGCGAAGATTTCCCATACTGTTATCATTTTCTTTCTTTGTCATACCCCAAAGACATTTCTCCTTAGAATGATGGACTCATTCATCAGTCACCTTCGGCCATACGACTATTTGCCTCCTCCTTAATACATCGCCAGGGCTTTGCACAAAACAAAATTTGCACAAAATCAGTCTGAACTTCCTCCTCTCTGCTCTTGATTTGATCAATACATTATGTAAACATTATGTCCCAACAACCTGAACAGTCTGTAGCTTGGAAAGAAGGAAGACAAAAGAGACTTGAGATCCATAGTTGATTAAGAAGAGTACAACTGGATGCCATTTTCTAGAAGAATATTTTCAAGTCATAATCAAGTTGTGTGTGGATTTGAAGAAGTGAAGTCCTCACGACTGGTGCATAGACTAGTTGGTCTATAATTGCCTTAGCTTCCGGATTTGCTTAAGCCCTCTTCCAATACATTCTTCTTAGGGCACTACAGAGAGGTTTCTGCATGAGCCTGCACCACACCACCAAACTCCTACTATCGGTTGGGGTAGCCTCTGAGCTTACCATAATTGCTTGCTGGCAAAATGAATTAATTTTCTGTCCTTAACTTACTTAGGTAGCTCTTCTACACAGTGAGTTTGACAATCTCTGTGTAAAGGCCAGGGCACTTGGCCTGAGTGTGTAGAGCCGTGTTAGGAGCTGCTCGTCTGCAGCTGGTAGGAAAGTTCCAGGTCCACCCTGACACCAAGAGGTCCTGGCTTCGTCCCTAGCTTCCCGTGTGGATTTTGGAGGTAGTCAAAGCATTAATGTCATTCCATTTCAGGCCTTGCCCTGACGTAGCCTTAGGGATCATGATCTTGAACCTCCAGCTTCACCAGGAGTGCAATGACAATTATTTATATTAACAGGGAGCTCACATTTATTGAGGGCCATTTTGTGTTTGGCAGTGTGCTGGGCACTTCAAACATGTCTTCATTAATATTCACAACCATCTTCCAGAGCAGATATCACTGACCTCATTTTCATAAGTGAGGAAATGGAAGTACATTTTATTTTATTTTTTTTTAAAGATTTTATTTATTTATTTGAGAGAAAATGAGAGAGAGCATGAGGGGGTGAGGGGCAGAGGGAGAAGCAGACTCCCTGCTGAGCAGGGAGCCCGATGCGGGGCTCAGTCTCAGGACTCCAGGATCATGACCTGAGCCCAAGGCAGTCGCTTAACTGATCCACCCAGGTGCCCCCTGAAGTCCATTTTAGCTAGAAAGTATAACCCTAGATTAGCATCCACATGTCTGCTTACAATGTTCAGCTTTTGACATCATTCTAGTGGTTTTCCAATATGGGGTTTCCAGGAGACACCTCAGGGTCCAAGGGGCTAACAAGGGATGGTGGGGGTGGCGAGAGGCTCAAACATGCCAGCATCTTTCCTCTTACCGGTTCACATATCAGACTTCCACAAATGCTTTGCTTTGAACAAAGGCCCTCTTAACTAAACAAGAGCTCCAAACCACTGTCTGCCAAAACTCCTTCATTAGGCAGAATGTTTGCTTAGAGAAGCACAGTCTGATACTACAGCAACTCCACGTTTGTTCCTGTTGCTCAAATGTGACAGCAATGACCACGGCTTGAAGGAAGTGAGCTGCTATGTGGGGCTTGGGCATATGTGTATCATTCTGAGATGTCCAGTGTAAGCACGTTTTATGTATCAGTTTCTCCCCTGATTTGCTTATGTAATGTCTTTTATCTCTGTGCCAAAGGTCCTGAAAAGCATTTCCAACTGGCTGACTGAAGAAGGATGTCCCTTAGCTCTTCATCATGTGATCAAAACCATTTAAATAAATGTCCCTTGCCTGCAGGGAACACTTTGAGGCATTTTACAGTTAACATTAAAAAGATTATGGTCTTGGTCACCAAGCAGTTTATAAATTCATAGGTCCCTGATGGTCCAAGACTGTCTTTCTCAAGCTTCTTGTCATGCTTGTCAGGCCTGAAAAAAGACTCTCCCAGTGTCTCAGGCCTCTGAGGGTGTCTGGTGCGCATGTCTCTAACCCCAGCTCATTGCACGGCGCCCCTTTCCCACGTACAGCAGACCGTCCTGTCACTTGCCCCCGAACTGATTGATTGCCTTTCTGCCCTGTTCTTTATAATTTCATTATGCCCTTCTCTTGCACTCTGCGGCAACACTCACGTGTTGGACAGGTAGTGAAGCATCTCCTTTGATTGGGTCCTGTCCTAAGGCAAGATTTCAGCTCAGTTTGGCTGAAACTCAGGCTTCCCCTTGGCTGGCCTGGGCTGAGGACCTGTTAGAACGTCTTTTGCAGGGACGGCTCTCCAAGCCCTTCAGGAGCCCATTTCAGTGTGATGAAACCGAGTGTTCGCTAGATGGCGCTCAATAGCAACAGAAGTAGGAATAGATTTAAGGGATGAAATTTTAAGAGCCCCAACTGCTTTCTGTCTTCTTAAAAACCACTGTGCCGTGCGGACTGGTGGAGGGAAGAGAAGTCTGGAAGGAATTCGCGCGGTGGCGGAAGGAGCTCCAGGGTACCGCAGATAGAGCCATTAGTACTGCGTGATGACCGCGACAGGTCGGGCCTCGACGGCTGGGGGAGGGTGGTGGAAACTCCTGGATCTTTTCCCGTTCCCGTAAGGCAGAGCTAGGGCTCCGGAGGTCCGAGGCAGGCGGGCCCTCCGCGCCCTGGCGCCCAGCGTCACCAAGCCTCACACCTGGACGCAGTGACTAGATTTCCCACGGATGGCGGGGGAGTAAACCCCGCCAGGTGCGCGCACCTGCCGCTGCGAGGTGTGGGGGTGGGGGAGGGATGGGGTGAGGGCAGCTGTAATGCCATCTCTCCCTCCCCTCCCAACTCATAGCCAAGGCTTGGAGGTCTTAGTTTCGTTGGTGGTCATGAGGGGAGGTCTTTGCCTAGAGCAGCAGAGAATGACAAATCAACCTGTCCCAACCACTGGTAGTCTGCAGGGCGCAGGACACACGCTTAGCCCCCCATACTCTTAAGTGCTCAAGAACATGTTTTAAATTCTTCAAAATGAGAAAAAAACAATATAATCCACGCTGGATATTCATTTTTATACCAACAGTCATAAGATATGATTTTAGGTATTTTTATTAATTTGATTGATTTTAAAGATTTTTAAAATTTGTTTTAGAAAGAAATCATGAGCGGCAGCAGGAGAAGGAGACGGAGTCTCAAGCAGGCTGCGCTGAGCACGGGGCCCAATCTCGGGGCTCCATCTCACGACCCTGAGATCATGACCTGAGCGGAAACCAAGAGACCGGGGCAGAACTGACTACGCCCCCCATGTGCCTCTAATTTCAAGTATTTTTATTAATTAATGTCAATATTTGTATTAATATTCAGGAAAGGCCTAGAGCCCACAAAATCTTAATGCAGCACTGGTAGTCTATTTCCTTCTCAAGATGTGAATGTTACCTTAATACAGTGTTTGGTGCTCAGCACTCAGTAATCTGTATAAATATGCCTGTCCCCTGAAGGTGCCTTTGAGCTATAATGCAGTGACCTCACCTTCCACACAGGCCCATCTGGTTTATTTTCCCAGATCCTGAGAACATTCCGGGATTCGCTGCACCAGCAGAGGGAGCGAGTCCGCTCGTCGGGGCTGTTGGTGCTGCAGCCTCCAGGAAGGTGCCCTGGGTGGGGGAACAATGCTAGCATCCGTCTGTGGACTTGGGAAAGTAGGTTAGCATCTTTAGTCCCACTTGGCCTTCTATAAAATAGGTTATTTAAACCAGATGGTCGCTAATGTCCCTGCAGCTCAAATATAAATCTCCCGTCCTAGGTGTCCTACGGGAACCGCACAGCTGAACATTAGCGGGACACATACCTCTAGAACTGCTGATGGAATTCAGTGATCAAAAGAACTTTAAAAAAAATCTGTAACTAAAGTTAATATTTCATTGTTTTATTATTGGCTAAAACATGTTTTGCTTATGCTTTATGGCTGAAGGGCAGGATTAGGGTGAGAATAATCATTAGATGATAAGAAAGTACACGGCATAGCACCCACCATGCATGTGGCTGGAGCTTAACACACATCTGTGGAACTGAATAAGTTACTAATGGGAGATCTTTCTGGGTTAAAGGGACATGTAATGTGAAAAACTTTGGGATTCGTTTTAATTATCCACTTGTTCTCAAGAACAATAACCACAAACTGTTTATCATAGGCTCTCAGAAACTTTCTTCTGTGAATGGATGTGTGAATGCCCTTACACATCTTGCCCTGGCTGAGAGACTCAAGAATTATTTCTGCTCTTGGTCATTATTTGTATCTGCCAAACTGAGGCATTTTGGGTGCATTGGTGCTAGGACCTGAGTGTCCCAGGATTAGCTGGTGGAGGGAGAGCTCTGAACGCAGGGGCTGTGGGAGGTGGCCCGGCAGCTGCTCCATGCAGGCTTTGCATTCAGGGCTTCCGTGAAGGATTCCAGGAGCATCCTAGGGAAGCTCCATGCAGTGGCTCACGTGTGGGATGAGGGCCTGGGCTGAAACTCTGGAGAGGGCTAAAAGTACCTGGCGGTCCAGGCAATATTGGGGTTCCCTCATGGAAGCAGGTAGGTTAACAGCTAGGAAGCACAGGATGGCAACAGGGTAAAAACAAGACACGGGGCCAGAGACAGAGGGCAGAGGGCAGGTGCAGAGTCTGGGAGAGTCTCCTGGAAGGAGAATTCCTATGGGTTCCTCAGCTCAGAAGGGACACTCCTAGCAGAGCCAATAGTACATGTGAAGGGGGCATTAAAAAGTTCAGGACTTTTGTTTCTAAAAGTGAACTTTTTTTGGGGGGGGGGCTTTCTAAGAATATAACAAAATACTATAGGAAATTTCACTTGGTGAAATGTGAAATCTAACAATTCATTTAGGATTAAACTTAAGTGTGTTGTCATTTTTTCTAAATAAACAACCTTTGTAGAGGGCTGATAAGACTCTTTATAGGGCGCCTGGGTGGCTCAGTCGTTAAGCATCTGCCTTCAGCTCAGGTCACAATCCTGGGGTCCTGGGATTGAGTCCCCATGTCGGGCTCCCTGCTCAGTGGGGAGTCTGCTTTTCCCTCTGCCCCTCCCCCTGCTTGTGCTCTCTCTCTCTCAAAAATAAATAAAATCATAAAAAAAACCCAAAAAGACTATAAAGAGGCAGTAGACAGACTTGAAGAAAGCACACAGAACTGCCACTGAGTTCCAGCTGCAGCCCTCGGTGATTGTGTGACAAGTAAAAGGTAAGTTACTTACACTTCTCTGAACACAGTTTCTCCAACTGTGTAATGGGGAGAAATACCTACTTTGCATAGTTCTTTATTAAGATTAAAATTAGTGTCAATTAGTGTCAAATAGTGTCAATTAATAGTTATTGTTTTTATTGTCACTATTGTGATATGTGACATCTACTACCTTTTCAGAGCTGGCGACTAAATGGGAGTCTTTCAAATTATGCAACTTTCCCGATAAAATGAGTTTGCTCTGGCTGGAAGCATCCTGGATGCCAGACTGTAATTAATTTCTTTTCTTTTCTTTTTTTTAAGATTTTATTTATTTATTTATTTATTTTTCTTTTTTTTTTTCTTTTTCACTTCTCTACAAGATTTTATTTATTTGACAGAGAGAGCACAAGCAGAGGGGGAGAGAGGGAGAAGCAGGCTCCCTGCTGAGCAAGGAGCCCGATGTGGGACTCAATCCCAGGACCCTGGGATCATGACCCGGGCTGAAGGCAGCCGCTTAACCGACTGAGCCACCCAACCGACTGAGCCACCCAGGCATCCTGAGACTGTAATTAATTTCAATGTTCACTGTTTACCAGCCTTGCAATCTACCCATTTTTGAGGAGACTTCTTAGGAATTCAAGGAGAGAGTGAGTTAGAATAAGTATGTGTAGTTTTGCATTTTTGAAATCTTCAACCTGCACAGCTAACTGGCATTAAAGCCCTCCATGCTTCTAAAGAATTTTCAGAGCAGCCTAAATGAAAGACAACTCTAGCTGCCAGGATGCTGGCAGAATCCTGAGCAGCTGTGATTTTATTTGGTTTTTCAGTTGATAAATCACAGATAGTTCTAACACTGGTTTATACTTTCTATATCATAGATTCATTTATTTGGGTTGTTTTCAAAAGCTGAATGACAACCACACGCAGTGATAACCCTGTGTCGCTTCTCTTACGTGTCTGCCCCTCTGCAGATGTCATTTGGCCTAACCGATTACTGGCCCTCATTTAGAGACACATCCAGGAATTCAGATGCTGATCTGAATGTGGAATGATACTCACCTAGAAATCTCATGAGAAGTTTCAAAATTTCTCCTCTTCTCTTTAGTCTAAAAGTAACAATGGAATCATATTCCCCCCTCCCAGGATTACCACCACAAACTACATTTCCACCCTGATGTTATGCCAAAAGAAAACAAATGAAAAAGACTTGATTGGATTTTGTTTCAAATTTTGCAAATAGAATTAAATAGGTGGTCTATCTGGCATTGCCTGTAAATATGGTAAAATCAGGGCATAGAAAAGAAATGCTAAATCCTCTGACCAAGACTGCCTTAACCTTCCTCTTAGCTTGACTAACTCTAGACCCCTGACTTCCCTTTTCTTAGAGTAGTTAGTTTAGGGGCACCCGGGAGGCTCAGTCATTAAGCATCTGCTTTCGGCTCAGGTCATGGTCCCAGGGTCCTGGGATCGAGCCCCACATCAGGCTCCCTGCTCAGCAGGAAGCCTGCTTCTCCCTCTGCCACTTCCCCTGCTTGTGTTCCCTTCTCACTGTGTCTCTCTCTGTCAAATAAATAAATAAAATCTTAAAAAAAAAGAGGGTAGTTTACAAAACTTATAAATTCATTCTCTGCTCCTTTGAGATGTCAATCTTCTTTAAAGCTTCTTGCCAGTATTACAACTCAAGACTGTCTTCCCCAAGGACCTAGGTTCTGTTCCTTTGAAACAGAACCATCAAAGAAGAGAGCACCCCCTATCCGCCAGTCTCTGTGGGAGGGTAGGAGCCTTGTTCTAAGTTGTAAGACAGGAGGGGGACAGGCCATGTGGATGGTCTCATTTTCTACTTTATCCCAACCTCACTAAGATCTCACCTCCGCTCTTGCCACTCTGCTAGATTGCTTCTGCGAAGGGTTCTAGGGACCTCTGGACCCATCGTTCACTCACAGCTGCTGAAATTGCTGTCTCTCCTGCTCTTCTCTCTTCCCGGCTTCTGCAACACCATCTTTGGCTCCTTTCAATGACAATCCTTCTATTCCCCATGAAGTGTTGGGGTTCCTCAGAGATTCAGTCCCAGTTCTCCTTTTCTCCTGCCCTACACCTTGTCTTGGGCCATTTTTTCACCTGTTCTCTGGTTTCAACTGAAATTTCTCAAATATATATTTTCCACACTGGCCTCTGGCCTCTACTTCAAAGGATAGCAATCAGTTTACCGAATGTCCATTTCTGTAAAACTGGTTTTCCCAAAAACATTTTTGGAGTATTTTTATATCCTTAAGATAGCTTATTAATTTTTGCTTTGTTTTCTGCATTAAAAAACTTAAATGAATTAATCTATGTAGCTTTTGTAATTACCTATATCTTTTAGTTAAGTATTTTCAAAATTGGCAATATTTTATGAATGATGAACTATATATATATATATTTTTTTTTTTTTTTGAGAGAGAGTGCACGCGTGTGCACGAGAGGTGGGGGGAGGGGCAGAAGGAGAGGGAGAGAGAGAGAATCTTAAACAGGTTTTACGCCCAGTGGGGAGCCCTTTGGGCTCGATCCCAGGACCCTGAGATCATGACCTGAGCCGAAATCAAGAGTCCGGAGCTCAACTGACTGAGTCACCCAGGTTCCCCCAAATTATATGTTTTTATTTTGTAATTTTGAGAATACTTTAAGGACTGTTTAGTACTTAGTTTGAAGACTTTTTGAGTTTTACAAAATTTTATTAAAGTTTAAACTGTAAAAGACCATAGTCATAAAAAAAGAAAGGAAGAAAAGAAAAGAAAAATAGGACACCAAATTAGGTGCACATAGATTGAACAGGGGCTTTTAGACAACGTGGCTTCAAATGCGCTGGCTCAGCATGCCTTTCCCTTCCAGGCTGAGCTCCCTTCTTTCCCTACTTCGTGTCCGAAGCTGCTGTAACAGTGAAATAACTGAAGTACCCTGAAACTTCCAGAAGTGTCTGCATCTTCCTCCTGCCCTTTTGGAGGAGCCGGGCCCCACCCTTCTCTGCCAGGTCGACCACGGAGATTCCCCAAGGTATCACACACTCAATAGCGCCATCTGTCGAGAAAGACTGTCATGACATCCCCTGGCCTCTAGAATGAATGAATCTCTCTTTTGTGCGTCATAATATTTCTGTTCATATCCTGATCATTGTATTTAGTAGACTTGATTATAGCTCTTTGCATATATATCTATTTCTCTTGGCTGATAGGCATTTAGCTCCTTAAGGGCAGGAATCCACTTTTGGGGTTCTAGTGCCTGTAATAGTGCCTGGCTGGTAGCAGATAATCCCTACTTACTTAATATATGAATGAACAGGGACCCAATCATGATTGCATTATCATTTACTTGTCTAACTTTTCTGTAACAGCAAAGATAAGGGCCAGAAGGAGTAAGACCCTGGTGGTTTAAGAAAAACCATCCAACAATTGGAAATAAGGAGAAACGTGGACTACATTAACCTTAAAAGTCATGCTAGAGTGGAGGGGAAGAATGAAGGGGGGGGGAATCGGAGGGGGAGATGAACCATGAGAGACCATGGACTCTGAAAAACAAACTGAGGGTTCTGGAGGGGAGGGGGGTGGGAGGATGGGTTAGCCTGGTGATGGGTATTAAAGAGGGCACATTCTGCATGGAGCACTGGGTGTTATGCACAAATAATGAATCATGGAACACTACATCAAAAACTAATGATGTAATGTATGGTGATTAACATAACAATTAAAAAAAGAATGTTCACAGCAGTTTAGTTCATTAATAGAAACTGATACAAAACAAATATCCATCAATAAAAGAATAATACAGTTAAAAAAAAAAAAAAAAGTCATGCTAGAGCACTAACAAGTCCCCCTAGCAAATAGGGATTACCTGTGGGCCAACCTAGCCAGCTGCCTGCATTTTTACGGTCTGTAAGCTTTTAGGTTTTTAAATGGTTATATAAGTACCTACATACTATCCTCGATTTTGCCTTTTGCTCACAGAGCCAAATATTTACTATCTGGCCCTTGAAGGCACACTTTGCTGACCCCTAAAATGCAGCAACTTTGTCTGATTTACCATTTGCTCTTGGTGATGGTGTTTTACAACTCCTGAGAGTTAGAAGGTATTGTATAGAAAATGGGTAAGACAAAATGATGGTACTTCCTGTTTCCTATTTAGCATGACGTCCTTGTTTCGTCATTCTGCTTTGTTCTCTGGCTATACAGAATTCCCATTTTCAGAGCCTCTTTAGACAGATTTGTCATCCTAGTGATTCCCTTATTAATGAGTGAAATAAAACTTTGATATACGCTCACTACCTATTTGTATGAAAATTATGTTTTTTCACATTTTAAGGATTATTCTTTGATAAGGGTTGGGCGAGGCTGGGTGAGGAAGGGATGGGTAGGGCTGGTGGATCCCAGGCCTGGGCAACACTGGATATGAGGTGGGAGAACCTCCACTGTTGTGCAGTCTGCTTCTGATCTCCTGTTTCTCCCAAGAAGGTCGTAAGGGAAGGGCAAGGGGTGAGACACACAGTAAGTGTTGCTGTATTTGGCCATTCTGGTTGGGAAAAGGTTAAAATTATAGGATGCCCTCTCTGTTTTCCAAGCATAGATTCTTGGGATTCTCTCCCAGAGACAAAGCTGGGTATTTATTCCTGGCACATGGTACTTCCTGCAGCCGCCCCTTTTCTCTCTAAAGTTTTCCCCTTTTAATTCTCTTTCAGGGAGAGTTTTCTCAACAGGTTGGACCAGTACCAATGAGTTCAAGCAAACACTGGCAAGATCAAACATGAATCAGGGAGGTTTCTTGTATTTGCTAGATGACCTTCTGGAATTTTCTGGAATTTTGATTCTAAGTGCCCCTCAGACCTCTTTTACTCCGTGCTGGGGGCTGGGCACTGCTGTACATCAGCCCAAGCCTTAGACACTAGGAAACGCTATGCCAGCAATTGAGCCAGGGGCTGTGTAAACTGGAATTCGAGTCCAAGGAACCTGAAGTAATTATCTTCATTTGGGGTCCAGGGACCTGAGAGGCAACACGATCATTGGTTGCACTCGTTGGTTGTACTAGGAGGACATTTTAATCAGCCTGCCTGTCAATCACCATGACAGCTTACACTCCAATTTACTACCAAAAAGAGAAAATCTGGATCAGTCAAGTCACATTGAAAACCTAGGAGCAAAATAGCTGTCATATTCTAGATTAAAGGAAAAAAAAAAGGAAGAATACTACTGAAAATCATCTGTATTTGTTCTCTCAATTTATCTTAAAATCTGGACACCCATTTTTTTCTATGATCACAATACTAATATTGTGCATGTTCCCCCAAACTAAAATTATACAGGAGAACTCAGGCTAGAAACACTTTATTGTATCTATAGATTTTTGGTTGTTTTTTGTTTTGTTTTGTTTGTTTTTTGAATAGTGTTTTAAAATTCAGGTTCAAGAAGTTTTATAAGATAAGCAGATTAATAGATGTAAGAAGTTCATTACCTCTGTTGAGAAGCAATGGTGGTGAGTGTTTTAGGGTTGGGGCTGTCCCTGCCTGGACTGGAACAGGATGTGAACAGGGAGGAGGAGTGGTGGATAGTGTGAGGATGAAGTGGGGTGTGCAGGTCTGTCGTCGGGGTGGGTGCCTGACTGCTGCTCGCTCTTGGGTGGCCGCCTCTCCGTCCTCCGCCGCCACCACCCTCCCAATGGCAGCTCGCCCTGCGGCCACCGACATGTGTGTGCCTGGCATCCTGCCGCTCCAGCTCTGGTGCGGATGAAGTTTCTCCAGGACGAAGCTCTACTCAGGCTCCCCTGAAATTCTCAATTTGGCCTCCACTTTTGAGCTTCAGCGTTCCCCTCTTCATTGTCCAATTTTAGCAAGAAGAATTTCTTCTTAGTAAGTTCCGTCCACTGCCCTCCACCCTGCTCTTTCGCTATAAATTCCCACTTGCCCATGCTGTACTTGGAGCTAAGTCCACTCTTCCCCTACGTCAGGACTCCACTGCAGTGGTCCCTACACCCATGGAGATGGCCCTCCTTGAATAAGGTCTTCCTTGCCATCGTGCCAAGTGTCACTGAATTCTTTTTTTTTTTTTTTTTTTGGTACTGGCCATCTTGTTGGCTGCTCAGCCCTCGCCACCACCAACCACCAGTGCGGGAGACCAGCCCAGAGGGGCTAGAGTTCTCTACATTAATCTCTAGCCCTAAAATTCTCTCTTGCCTTCAGACACTAGGTCTCAATGAAATGGGATTTAAAGGAAAATTCAGTGCTTTCTTCATTATGCCTCAGTGATTCCCAAACTCAGAAATTTGCAGCTAAATGTGGCACATCAGAAAGTGCTCATTACACAGTCTTTTTTGAATGAAACAGGCAGAGGTCTGATCGTTCTGATCCATCTTTGGCCATCCTGCAAGTTCTTTTGGGTAGGGAGTGACTTCCATGTATTCATGTGTTATATGATGGTGGATGAATGTCTATTGTTTTGGATTAAGCATGTAGAAGATGGTCAAGGTCTGATAATCAACCACTTGCTGGTTACTTGGGCAAGTCTACCCTTTGCCTTTGGGGAAATAACTAAACCAGGATCTCTAGGGGGGCAGTGAGGAGCTCACCTCTACTCCCTGCCTGTTTGTACCTTCTTCCTTCCCCACCCCCTATTGATTGGAAGGAATGCTTTTGGGGGCAGGTTGGCACAGTGCCTTTCTCAGTAAATAGGAACCCTTTTAGGTATTGGATTTATCTATTTTGATATATATAGAGTAATCTGTAAAGTTACATTGTTATATATTTTTAACTTTTATAAAATCCTTATTTGCTTTCTAATTCTGCTGTCCTTAAATTCTTTGGTTCAGGCTTTACTTACGTCCTAGCTGGCTCACTACAGCCATCTCTTGGCAGACCTCATCCATCCATCCATCCATCCATCCAACCATCCATCCATTATTCTGTGAGTTTTCAATGTATCAGAAATTCAGTATCTAGTAAGAAATAGCGTAAGGTAATGTCCCCGGCTGTCCCATGTGCTCTGGCCTCCCCTGTTGTTCTACCATTAAAAGAATAAATTGCCCATGTACCCCACAGTACACGAGGCAGTCTGGAGGCATTTCTGGGATAGCTCCGTATAAATTTGGCTCCAGCAGGGAGTGAAACCAAAGTTAACAGCATTTCGTTTTGGTTGCTTTTGGCTTCTTAGAGGAAAAGCTACATAGTCAAACCAGTCCCAGGAAATAAGCATAATTTCAGTTCCAGCCTCCACACAAATACCCTGTCAGGGTACTTTTTATTGTTCTCAAGGGTACCCTATGCAGATCACAAATTACTAATCAAGTTAATAACGACAACGTTACAATACTAACTACCAGTATTCCTTAGTCGACTACGATGTGTCCAACGGTATGCTGGGTGTTGCAAACATTCTTTCGGTTAATCCTCACAACTGTTTACTATCACCATTTTCCAGTTGTGGAAATTGAGTGCTGTTGTTAGCGCATGGGATTCACATTCAAGACTATGGCCCCCCAAAGTCATTGCTATGCTGCGTTTCCTTCCGGCATCACCAGGGTCCCCTCTGCATCTCTGGCAATGGGACACCAGCTTGCGGTTGTCAGTTTCTAAGGCACTACTTAAGTGGTACCTCCATTGAGAAGCCCGTCTTCATGTCAGCACACCGGTGTTCTCCCCTGTCTCAACCTGGCTCCTGATGCTGACCTTCTCATGTTGTTGGATGGGTCTCTAAGTCGCCTGTCAGCTCTCCAAAGGAGGAAGGAAGGGAGGAGATTGGACCCTCACCTCTGTTATGCTGTCCAAGTTTTGTAGACGTCCCTGTTCATTGCTTTCAGTTGACTGAAGAAATTGGTCTCCTGATCCTAACTGGCAGGCACCCTCTGGTTCCTTCTCAGTTCTGAGGTGGTTTTCAGGGGAAGAGGCAGTCTATTACTAGCATTTAGGAGGTCTTTGATTTTTTTACGGGGTCCTCAGGGCTTTCTTAGCTGCCCCTGTTCAGAGGTAAGTACTCCCGGACTTAGTGCCTAAGGGTGATCTGTCTTTTTAATGAGCCTGTTTACTGAAATAGGAGGCAATTTTCTTAAAGTTGCTCAAAGTTCTGCTCTGTCAAAAATAAGTGTTTCCCAACTGAGTCTCTTTGTTTGCATTTTGCCCAAGGCCTTTTCCCTCTGCCTTCATTGTTAGTCCACAGAAACCCAGAGAGGATGTTAAAGATTCACTTCACTAATTCATAGCCAATTAGGAAGCTTTGTTTTGAACCCGACTAGAAGGTCTCCTTGGCAGTAGATTTGGAGCCTTGCCCCTCGGCACCCTGGGGAATTTATTGGTTAGGAAACAGAATTTGATTGTAATGGTGGCAACGGTTCCTTTGATTGGTTAGAAAACAGAATTTTGAAAGTAATGGTGGCAACGGTTCCTAATTTGGGCGTAGCTGGTTAGAATGGTACACATAGTGTTTTATTATCAGAACGATATTTGCTTTCTATTATGTAGCTTTGGACTAACCTCCATTATCTTTAAAAGTTTTCACCTCTAACACTTCTCTGTTTTAACCTGCACACGGAAGCTGATCTAGGGTGTACAAATGGGAAGGGACATTATTTTCTTCTTTCTTTGGTGATGGTGCAGTGGCTTTTTTTCCAAGTTTGGATTGTGGTCTAATGGTTAGTTTTCTTTCCTCAGGACACTGTTTTGTTTCATCCTGAATTGGTTATTAGGAGGCAATTCTGATAGTTAACTATGACTGGAAGGTTTCTTAGGTAGAAACCCTCCAGGTTGTTGCAGTTTGCTAAAAAAGTGCTTCTGACTTCTAGCAGAATGCAAATTAGCTTGGCTGTGGGGAACATTAAAAAATAACAACAACAAAAACAATCTCTTAAGGCACAGCAAAAGTTGTGTTCTGAGGGTGAAATTAAAGCTCCCAGATTGTGAAGCATGAGGTGTGTTTGTTCTCTGCTTTTTGATGTAGGAAAACTTTAACCTGCGTGGTTTAGGACCCTACCTTTCTAATAAGGTGATCCATTAGCTTCCAAAATGTTATTTATTTAACAAGTGGGATTTTAATTTGATTTTTGTGGCCTCAAAGTTGAACCGTTTGCTAAACAAACAAACAAAACCAAAAAAACTCTCACAATTTTCTGGGTTGGATTTTTTACCTGGTTCAATGTCAAGAGAGTAGCTGTCTATCTCCAGGTCAAGTCGTTGGGCTGCAGCAGAACGAAAATCCTCCAAGACCCCTTGCACAGCCTTGGTGAGGTTATAGGGCACCGACTTAGCAAACCTCATTTTGCTATTCACGATCACACTCCCATTTCTGAAGTTAAGTATTTCAAGTTGCTTAAATCCTGTAAGATTGGAGCGTAGATAGGGAACCAGCTGCAAAATAAAAGATGGTTTACCCTTAACTGTGTTCTAAGTGCTCAGCTGCTGCTAATTCCATTTATACTCACTTCTCATTATCTGAGGCATAAATTTCAGTTCCTTTTTGATTGTCTTTATTTTTGTGTTTGGATTTAATGTGAAAGCAGAACATGACTATTTAATGATCTATTTGCACTGATTATGTCCCATATTTCCACCTTTCTATTTGTGTATTGAGATGGATGGGCAGTGATTTTCTTCATGATGAATTGTGAGAACAGAGGATTTTTTAAAATCTAGGCCAATGTTATCAGCAAAGCAGGAATGCCAGGTTCAGTTATTTAAAAAAAAAAAAAAATTCAAACAAATAAAAACATGTTCCAAACTGAGCCCAGGAGCAGACTGACCTCCGCCTGTATAAATGGGACATCTCTTTGGAAGCAACCAATTGAAATGACCTATTGAAGTAACAGCTTACACATCAGCTTGTCTGTCTACGCAGAACACGTTTCATGGTCAATGCATAGGCTGCGCAATGGAAACAGCAGGGAACTGGCAGTCAGGGGACTTGGGTGTCAGTTCTGGAACTGTCCCCAGCTAGCTGTGTGACCTTCATCAAACCATTTATCCATTGTATTGTACCTCAGCGCCCTTATCTGAATTGTAAGGAAGAAGAAAAAGTGGTTCCCTAAGGACCTTTTCCAAATTGTAATTTAATAATCTCAAAAGTCTGCCCACGGGCATTGTGCTTCAGAGTCCTACAGCTGCGTATTGTGAGCCACCGCCTCCCCTGAGATCCCTTTTCAGAAATGTCTGAAACTCAGCAGTGTCTGCCTTGTTCTTGGCGCTGAAAGTTAACCCCTTCTTTAATAAACTGAAACCTATGAACACAGAGTACACAGATGCAAGCTACAATCTCCCAGGCTTAGCCCAGGTCTACTTTTTCTTGTCCCTGTCCCCACCCCACCAGAATTTTGACTCTAATCTTGCCCACATGCCAATAGCTCCCCCCTCCCACAGGTTATTGTAAAAATAAAATGAAATTTTATACAAAGTGTGGAACTTCTCAGTCTACTCTCAGTACTCTCCTACTTACATTGACTGGGCTCATTTTTTGCATCTTAGCATTGCATTGGCCTCTGGTGCGAATTCCCTGTCTTTAGTATGCAGATGATTAGCTGCTCCCTTCTCCCAAATCCATTTTCTTCTTCACAGGAAAGAGGCTGCCTCGCTAGAAACCACATTTCTCAGCCTCCCTTGCAGCAAGATATGGCCATGTGCTAGTTCCCATCAACATAATATGAGTGGAAGAGATGTGGGCAACTTTGGTATCACTCACTTTCTTATGAAACTGCTTGCCCTGGGCTTCCTCTCTTGCCCCTTCTCACAAATGGAAACAGGGATTTACCCATGACTCAGCTTTGTGTGAATGAGCAGACACCATTGGGGTTGTCAGAGTTATAAGACAGAGGAAATGTGAGTCTCTGGATGACATTGTAGAGCAGAACTGCCCTACCCATCAAGTTGAAGAGAAATAAACTTGTATCTTATTTAAGTTACTATATATATTTTTTTGAAGTATAGTTGACATACAATGTTATATCAGTTTCAGGTGTACAACATAGTGATTCAACAAGTCTATCTATCTGTTATGCTACACTCACCAAAGTGTAGCTACCATCTGTCACCATATTTAAGTTACTATATTTTTGATCTCTTCATTATGGAAGTTCAGCATGTACCCTAATTAATACACCTGAGCTAGGTGCACTGGGACTCTGTTCCCTGAGATTGTCCCGGTATCTACTCACCTCACCTTACTGGGGTGGGGGTACATTGCACAAAGTCTTCCTTTAAAGTTCACTTGAAGACCTTGGTTTTTATGTGGTTTTAATGTGCATAATGATTTAATTTATATGAAGCTTACAAATATTTTTTCTGTTATTTTCAGAAATTCTAGGATTTTTGTATTGTGTACTTGACTTTAATTGGCTGTGACTGCACACAGGTATCACATGGTTGAGCATTTCTTATTATATGTGTGTTTCTTATTGTACATGTAGAAACAAAATAAACATGTGAGTTTTGGGGGTATTGTATAATTAAAGATATATGCCATCATGATCTTCATCTCATTTTCTATGTTAGGGATGAGGGATGATATGCCATTTAGCTATTTTTTAGTTTTACAAGAACTTAAGGGGAACTAAGAAAGGAGTCCTTACACTTGAACTCTCGGCCTCATCTGTTCTGGACCCTTCGAGTTTTGAATCCTTCTATCTGATGGCTAGAAAACAGCCTGTGGCATTATAACTTAGGGAAAGGTTGCTCATACTGCTTTTAAATTCCACATTCAGTACTTGAGTGGCTATGTATTATTCCTGGGAAAACTACATTAGGAATAACTATAATGAAAAGATCTTAAGGATAAGATCTCATGGGGCTGGGTGGCAGGGTCTGCCTGGAGTGTCCACCGCAGAACTCACTTGCTTATTGGATCTGAATCCATCCCCACACTTTAGCTGAATACCTTCAGCAACAGCTATGTCAGAGGCTTGTCTCTTCCAACGTTCATTGCTCAAGACAGCCAGTGACGATATTATAAAGTAACAAGAAAAAAAGAAAGGACACGCAGGGAACTGGAAGCAGTGCTTACTCACCAGCTGTATGAATTGTTGCTCCAGAGCTTGGTACTCCAGAGAGCTCTTGTTGAACAGGTTGTTGGAGAAGGGCATGTTAGCGACTCGCAGACTGAAGAAGACTACCAGTTCTTGGCCCTTGGCGGCAACGGTCATAGAGTTAGTGGTGATGTACTGTAAAGCTGGGTTGGGAGTGGTAGTCTCCAAGAAATGACCTGGGGTAGAAACATCCACACTGAGTCTTGGTACCTCAGAGGAGGCAGGAGTGTTAGTTAGATCCACTATGTCTAAGTCTCTCACAATATCTTGACTGCCTGAAGATGCAGTTGAATGTGAAATTTCCAGAGCTGACTGGCTGATGGCAGAATAGCCATCCGTGGGGATGGTTAGTTCTGGGATTAGTACTGTCTGGTTAACGGGCATTATGTCTGTGGCACTTTAATCAGTCAGAGAGAAGATGCTGGATGCAGTAAAGAAAGGTAGAGTGTCTGATAGTGAAGCAGAGGCCTTAGCAGGTGAAGACCAAGAACTGTCTGTGGAAAAAGCTTCTGAGACCAGTTAATTTTGTCCAGGTATTTTCCCCAAAGAAGAGAAAGCAAAAAAGGAAATCCAAAGTTAGACTTAAAACAATGCACTTGCATTGATTGTTTTAATGTCATATTTTTAAAGAAGAAGAAATTGGTATAGAAAGGATAGGCAGTCTTGTGTCCAAATCTGTACTCACTTTATTCAGGCCCAAGTATTTCCAGATAGACGAGACTAAAAGACCACCAGTAACCTAAAATTTCTGCTTAGCCAGAAACAACACACCTACGGACCAGATGGTAAAAACTGACTAGGTCACCAGGTGGTGCCAAAACACAGATGGCATTAGAATAGATTTGTATCCCACATTGCCACCTGGAACTCCCAGCCAATTAGCTATGCAGATTGGGCCCAGAAATTTTATTCACCTTCCAATCATGCAAGCCTGCATTTTATGCATTTGGATTTTTTGGATCCGAGTTATCACATTTTGGTAGTTTTACCACTTAAAATTTAAATTATGCTTTTCCAAAATTGGATAATCTGACTGAATAACTTGCCAATTTGCAAAATGATTTTGAGAAAGTAAAGGTGTGAGTGACACATATAATTTGAACTTTATATTGGCCATACAACTTGTTAAATATTTGATAGTATTTAAGTGTTTTCTTACTTTTACATGAGAATAACTTGATAATTTCTACTGCCACTTTGCATTTCTTCCTTGGGTAAGAACACATCAAACTTCTAAAGTCTATTCTCTTTTTGGTACAAAATTAAAATCAGTAAGTATTTATGAACTAAGAAAGTGGTTATATGAGACTTTCAGATAAAGAGATTGGCGGGTTATTAAAATATTCCAATAAACCTAAATCCAGAGCCACTGACAATATTTAAGGCATTAGGTAGATCAAAACAAGGAGCTTTCTGTGATTACTTCAGTGGCATTTTGGCAAATATGTGGGAAAGCTGGGTTGAAATCCGAATGCTAAGCATGATGAATGGACTGTCTGGATGCAGATATAATCTTTGGACTCTCAGTCAGCTAATTTACTAGAGTGCAATCACCCAAACTGAAACTCCAAGTGATAAACAGCTCTGAAAGGTGGAATCATATTACTTTTATTAGTTTCTTAAAGTAAAACCTGCTTGTTGGTGAACGTACACAGCTTTCAGAGAAGTACCCTCCTTTCTCGCACCTGAGGAGAATGCCTGGGCATGTTCGCCCATAGTTATTCAACTGTCAGAAATGATGTTTTCTAACATCCACGATCTCTCTGGATATACACCCATAGTTTTATTCAAGTCTTCATTGCCATGGGCTGAGTGTTTTCTATCTTCCCCAAATGCATACTTTGAAGCCCTAATCTCCAATGTGACAGTATTTGGAGGTGGGTCTTTGGGAGGTAATTAGGCCATGAAGGTGATCCAGCATGAATGGGATTAGTGCTCCTATAAGAGGAGACACAGAGATGATCTCTCCTTCTGCTATGTGAGGATACAGCAAGAAGGCATCCTTCTGCAAACCATAAAGAAGTGCCTCACCAGGGACCAGATCAGCTGGTAGCTTGATCTTGGGCTTCCCAGACTCCAGAACTGTGAAAAATAAATTCCTATTTTTTAAGCCCCCCCACTCAATGGTATTTTGTTACAGCAGCCTGAGCTGACTAAGACATCCATAGAATGATCTGGGATGAATAAATGAAAAGGTTGCAAGTACTATCAGTGATTTGATTTGACTTCTTTGTGTCATGGGGAAATGCCTATGAACCTATGTTCCTATGATGTGGTCTTTCTGCTCCTCCAGATGATAAGGGTCTGGGAAGAAGCACAATGACAGATATCTTCATTCTGCTCCTGGGCCAGCATCTTATTACTCACACTTTTGTTACTAGATAGACTTTAGCCAGATTAAAATAGTCTGCTGCCTTAATGTCATCAACCAAAAAAAGTGAATTTCTAACTCCTTCCCTTTGTGGCATTTTAACATTAATCTTTTACATTCAAAATAAACCTAACAAAGTTCTTTCACTGATAGAACAGTTGGCTATTTAAATGTAGGGTTGCTATGGATGTCTGGGTAGCTCAGTCGGTTAAGCATCTGCCTTTGGCTCAGGTCATGATCCCAGGGTTCTGGGATTAAGCCCTGCATTGGGCTCCCTGCTCCGAGGGAAGCCTGCTTCTCCCTCTGCCTACCACTCCCCCTGCTTGTTCTCTTGCTCTCCCTCTGGCAAATAAATAAATGAAATCTTTAAAAAAAAATAAATGTAGGGTTGCTAGATAAAGTGCAGGATTCTCATTGGAAAATACACTAAAAAATTGTTAGTTGTTTATCTGAAATTCAAATTTAGCTGGGCACCTGGTATTTTTCTTTGTTGAATCTAGCAGTCCTATTTAAGTGTGGTTTTAAAAGACTCTATTCTCTCTTGGTTTGAGATTAAAACTATTAAGGCTATGGCTAATTCTTTTGAAATAAAAATATTGTCAAACCTCATCACTACTTCTAAATGTATTTTAAACAATTATGTTTTCATTTGATGTTTACGTAAAAATTAGACATGTCATCGACACAGGCCATTTCAACGTTAAGTTTTTTACACTGCAACAGAGAAGTCAAGCACTAAAAGCCAAGGGCATTTATTTTATCATGTGGTATACAAAATGAGCAGATTCAAAATAACTTGACTTTTAGCTGTTACGTTACAGTGTGTGTGGGGTTCCTGTGAGGGTGTGGGGTGTGCTTCTATGTCAGTGTGCATGGTGGGGTGCTGGTTAGAACTCCAGCTACTGGGTGTAGAAGAAATGGCTAGTTTGGCCACTTTCTGGGCAGGAGACCTATCCAAAAGCAAAGGCCACAGATAAAATGGTCTGAACCAAAGTATATGAATTCAGGTTTAGCTGAAACCCATGGTGAAGATGCTGGTAATGGGTGAAGATGGGCACAGTTGGGGCAGCCAGAAGCCCTACTAGTAGCTAAAGGAAGGCAAAGCAGAAGATAAGCAAGGTGTGAGGGACAAGTACAGATGAAAGAATATTTTAAATGCTTCTAGAAAAAGATACACACACTTGTCATAAAAATCAAGTGGTCATCTATTTTATGTTTAAAAATCTAAGAAGAGATTCCACAATCTCTTTTAAATATTCAAGTGGCATGACCAACAAATTGCTTAATTCTATATCAATCAAATCCATTCTTATTTATCATAACAAGAAAATTATTACTTTCCTTTTTGGCATAGTATAGAGATATGAAATAAGTGTTTATTATACATTCATTCAACAAATAAATATTGATAGCCTACTATGTGCCAAGCACTGTTTCAGGTGCTGGAATATATCAGTGAACAAAACAGATGAAAGTTCTGACCCCAAGGAATTTACTGTCTAATGGAGGAAGACAGAAAGTAAACAAATAAACAATGGGAAATATACAGTATACCAAGTTGTGATAAGTGCTGTAGAAATAAAGTAAAGTGGGAAATGGGGTGAGAATGTTGGGTTGGCAACTTATGTAGAGTGATCACTGAGAATATAATATTTGAGCAAGACCTGAAGGAGGCAAGAGAGTTCAGCCATGCAGCAAATGCAAATGAGAAAGCCAAAGGAAGAAGGGTGTCTTTCATGTTTCAGTAACAGATGGCTGGGAGGGCAGCATGGCTAGAATGGAGTTCTATACTATCAATCAAGTGTGAGGGTGACAAAAGATATTTTTAAACACTCAAAGTCTCAAAAATTTCCTCCTAGGCATCCCTTTCTAGGATGTTTTCACCTAAAATGATGGTAAACCAAGAAATAGGAAGAAATGGGATACTGAAAAAAACTTAGGGAAATCCCCTGAGGTGGTCAAGAGGTCTTTCAGAGAGATAGGTACTGCAGAGACAAGTATATAGAATGCTTGTATCATCAAACCCTCTGCCACTGTGGTAAATTGTTTAACTTGACGAAACTACTGGAGGATGTTCTCTACAAGACAAGAGAGTAAATCCAGAGAGAGAAAGCCTGAGATCTAGGGATCAGGGAATCCAACTCAGTAGAAAGGCCAAGGAAATTCTAAGGATGTTAGCAGAGGAGAGTCCCAGGTTACAGCTGTCCAAAAGGCTTAGAGAGTAGCAATCTAGAGAGAAAGAAAAGAAGGTCTCTGAAAATTGGAAGTGATAAGTTACCTGATGTGGAAAAGTATGTTGGAAAAGTCAATGGAAAGTTTGGGAATAGTTATTAAATACAAAGAAATGAAGCAAATAAAAAAATCAAAGAAAACATTAACTCTAGGAAAACAGAAAGGAAACATAGAGCAAATAGATCAGCTGTGAATATATAATATAAATCCTGAATATTGATTTAATAATAGTTATCACCATTTTGGGAAGATGGTGGAAGCAGAAGAATGGTATTGTAGAAACATAGACCTTTATTTACAATAACAGAAAGACAATAAATGATATATAAAACTGATGACTCAAAAAATACATATTATTTAAAATTACAGGAAGAGTAAATGCCAGAAGAAATAGCTAACTGAGTTAAGAGACTAGTTTTGGTAAATGGGATTGCACAGTGGGGAGGTGTGAGATAGCAAAATGCTGTATTTGTCAGAACACTTTAATGTGACTTGACTTAAAGAAACTGATAAACATAAGTAAGTATTTCCCTGAGTTCTGTGAGCCATTATAGCAAATTATGAAATTGAGAAGGGGCTTGTGGGAACCCCAATTTATTTTTTATTTTTCTAAATTTTATTTCTTTTAGTAAAAATTGTATATATTTAAGGTATAGAACATGATTTGACATACATATACATAGTGAAATGATTGCAACAGTCATGTTAATTAACATATTTCCTCACATAGTTACCGTCTTTTTCTTTGTGACAAGAACACTTGAAATCTCCTGCAGTATTCAATACAGTATTATTAACTGCAGTCATCATGCTATACATTAATCTCTAGATGTATTCATCCTATATAACTGCAACTTTATATCCTTTGATAAATATCTTCCCATTTCCCCCAGGTCCTTGCCCCTGGTAACCACCAATATGCTCTCTGCTTCTAGGTATTTGAATTTTTAAGATTCCACATATAAGTACGATCATGCCGTTTTTTCTTTGTGGCTTATTTCACTCAGCGTAATGTCCTCCAGGTTCATCCATGTTGTTGTAAATGGCAGAATCTCCTTTTTTAAAGCTGAATAATATTCCACTGCAGATACACACACACACACACACACACACACACACACACACACATATCACAATTTCTTTAACCATTCATCCATTGACAGACACTTACAGCTAGTTGATCAGAAGTACAAGTGATAAGTGATAGCTTGGGACTTGTGACTGGCACCTAAAGTGGGGGGCAAGTCTTGTGGAGCTGAGCGCTTAATTTAGGGGTCTGCACCAACTCTGGCTAGTTAGTGTTATATTGAATTTTTCGATATCCAGATGATGTCTGGAGAGTTGGAGAACTGGTTGACATTGAAAACCCCTCCATACATTTGATGTTAGAAGTATTGTGAATAGAGAAATAGTTTTCCTTTTAGTAGCTAAGCCCTCAGGAACTTTGGCACCCATGAGCCCTTCTGAAAATAATTCTCTCATGATATATTCCAGCCAACTCAAAGATAAAATAGAGAACTCAGGAATGTAGAAGCTGTAGTAGAAGGTTTGAGAGTGAGACTTAAATCCACTTAAATATGGAAATCTGCCCAAGAAGCCATAAAAGTTGTGACTACAGAACCAATTTTAAACTTATGAAATGTGACAATTGTAAAATACTCACCAAACTACCAAAACTGGGATGTGGGCGAGTGAAGATGGCTGGATTATGAGTGTTTTGATAAATTTATCTTTCATAGCAGTACATCAAAAATGCCTAGTGTTGATACATATAGTATAAATGGTAATAACTCCAAATTAATGTTTTAGGTAATTTTTCTTTAGGGATTTCTTAAGAATGAATATGTCATTAGGTAAGGAAATATTTATCTGAAATCCAGCAATTTCTTGCATGTCATTTCAGTTTCTTTTTCTTCTATTAAAGTCAAGTAAAATTAAATGCAGTCCATTTTATTAGGATGACATTGCAGAAAAATTCCACTTTTGTAAAAGTACTTCTATCTATCCTTTTATCTTTTTAATTATACTGAGAGATATTTGAAATGATAGGTATCATTTAGTTATTTCTGAGTGGCAAAATTTTAGCATTGTTATTCACTTCTTTCTTTCTTTCTTTTTTTTTTTTGGTAGTTTTCTCCATCCTTTAACATTTTATTTTATTTTTTGAGAGAGAGAGAGTGCACGCATGTGGGGGGGGGTGGGGCAGAGAGAGAGAGAATTTTTTTTAAACTTTTATTTTTATTTATTTTTAATTTTTTATTTAAATTCAATTTAGTTAACATATAGTGTATTATTAGTTTCAGGGGTAGAATATCAGTTGCATATAACACCCAGTGCTCATTGTATCAAGTGCTCTCCTTAATGCTCATCACCCAGTTATCCCACATCCCCCCATCCACCAGAGAGAGAGAATCTTAAGCAGGCTCCATGCCCAGCATGGAGCCCAATGCAGGGATCGATCTCATGACCCTGAAATCATGACCTGAGCCAAAATCAAGAGTCTGATGCTTAACTGACTGAGCCACCCAGGTGCCCCTGGTAATTACTATTTTTAAAAAGCCTACCGTTTAGTCATTCAATATAAATATACACTTACTGTTTTTCTCATTGATATAGATATTTTGTAAACCTCAGATAAAAAAATACAGCTTCATGGTTATCTGGAGTAAATGCAAAATTTCAAATGTATCTGTATTTTAAGTAAAAGTCTTGAGCAGAGCCACCAAAGAAGCAAAATACTTTACTATCAATTCCTTATTGTTATTAATAATGTTAAATAACATCTGGATTAAAATTGAAGCTGGTAAGAATCTTAAGTTGTAAACCCTGGGGAACTTTGTTGTGTTTTCTTACTGTTTTAGTTAGATGTTTCTATGAGGTTATGCCTCAAAGTCTAGCCTTAGAATCTTGGGAGGCAGGATTGAGGATGGGATAGGAGGAAACTAATATTTATTTGGCACCTGTTATGTTTTAGGTACTATACAGGGATATTTTAAAAAAATTCTCCATTTACTTTAAGCCATTTTATATTTTCCCAACTGATGATACACTCTGCATTTGCTACTTGATGTGAATTATTGGAGTCTTCAAGTATCTGACTAATTATGGCTTCTCAAATGATTTAACGGGGTAATTAAGAGAGGTAGCCCAAGGCTACAAAGATGAGTGTCCCCTCAACCAGTGGTCATCATTAGAATGAAATATCCATGTCTATGTATTCTAGCATGAGGCATTCTTCTTCCCAAATTATCAACAAAGGCACTTTTTTTGCAGTTTGGTTTATTACACTTTTCCCTCACTTAAAAAAATGCTGAATGTGAGAGTTCTTATTAGACTTAAACTCTGCCTTATATAATATAAAAACTACAGATCTCAGAGCTGCAACACACCTGATTACTTTCTTTCTTCACTGTGAGTAACATATCTCTAATAACTTTCAATTTAAAATCAGACCTATACAAGGAAATTTTGAGGATGCATTTGGAAAAATAGCCCATCTAATTCTTTCCCTCATTTGTTGGTGGCCTTAATAAAATTTTTGATTGTCTGCTCTGAAGAAATAAACATTTTGGGACAAATGAAGTAATTGTTACATGGATATGACATGCAGTGATGCTGTAGCTTTTAATAGCATGCTCATAATTCAATTCTGAATGGCTTCTGAATTATTTATTCCAAGATTATTGAAGAAGTTGTTTTTCTAGCTCTGGCTTGCAAAGTGAAATAATCAATATTTTTCTCTCTATTAATAACTTCATATGTATCTAAGGAAATAATAAAGATTAAGATAAAATAAAATGTGAATTTGGGAATGTGGAAAGCACACAAAATATTACATGGTCATTGATGACCCTCACTTTCTATTATTCATATCCCTGTATAGTCCCTCTTATATGCATAGAAGTGACCTCTACAGAATGCTATGGAGGTAATGATTAAAAGGTTCTGGTACCCAATTTCAATGAGAAGGGAGTTTCTCCACACCACCAACCACACCACCAGCTGGGTATAACACAATTCAACTCAATTCTGACACCATCTATAACTACCTGGAGATAGCACCAGATTCCACATGTTAAGGGCTCAGCCCCACATGACTGTCCTCCATTTCAGATGCTATCTGTAAGCCCAGATTGTTACCTGTGCTTCTAACCCACTTGCTACATATTAGAGGCTCCCACAAACCCCTCCCCGGGTTTAATGTCCTACAGTGGCTCACAGAACTCAGGAAACCCATTTACTCACTAAATTATCAATTTATTACAAAGGATATTAAAGGATACAAATCAAGAGCCACATGAAGAGATATACACGACCAGGTCCTAAACAAAGGAGCTTCTGTCCTTGTGGAGTTTGGAGCCCAGCATGGTGGCATGTGGAAGCTTTCTGGCTCCCCAACCTGGAAGCTCTCCAAACCCTCTCCTTTGGGGTTTTTAAGGAGGCTTCACTACATAGACATGATCGATTAAATCACTGGCCACTGGTGATTGATTCAATGCCCAGTCCCTCTTTCCTCCCCAGAAATCAGGGGGTGGACTGAAATTTTCACCCCTTTATTCATGATTAGTTCCCCTGGCAACCAGCCCTCATCCTTAAGTGCCAAAAATCAACTCATCAACATAAACCTAGTTGTGGTGAATAGGGCTTGATATGAACAAGATCCCCATTTCACCTTTATGTCTCCGAAGTGATTTCAAGAACTGAGGACAAGAAGCCAAATATTATAAGAAGAGATGCTCCCATTGCCCTTATCGCTCAAAATATTCCAAGGGTTTTGGGAGCTGCAAGCCAGGGACTGTGGATGAAGACTAAATACATATGAGAAATGTTTTGGTTATCCGAATAACCAAATATATATTTCCTGTAAATCACTATATTGCAACGATGTATGATTATGAGGCTAGGTCATAAAAGATGTTACTTCTTCTGCCTTTCTCTCCTGAATCAATTGTCCTGGAGGGAATCAGCTGCCATGTTGTGAGGACACTCAATCAGCCATGTGGAGAGGCCCACATGAAGAAGAACTGAAGCCTTCCTGTACCTAATTTGCCAGCTGTGTAAGTCACCTTGGAAGTAGCTCCATCAGCCCCTGTCAAGTCTCTAGAGGACTGTAGTTTTAGTCTCAGGAATGACCCTAAGCCTGAACTACCCAGCTACATCATTCCTTGATTTCTGACCTACAGAAACTGGGAGAGATAATAAATGCTTGTTGTTGCTTTAAGCCACTAAGTTGTGGCGTAATTTTCTTTGCAGCAATAGGTAATCAATACACACAGAAACCCTTAAAGACCTGAAATTGCAGGATTGTAGTTCTACCAATCTCTGACTCTGGCTTTTATCAGAATACCACAAAGAATGTTGCTTTTGGTTTAGAACAATTATTTTTAAACATGCCTTTCTTATTTTATAGGAATGCATCATAATTTACATAAGATAGGCTGAAAGATTATATCAGTATTCTGATCTGCTTTGGAGACATTAGATTCCAACCTATTGATAGGGAAGCTTTTAGAACAGGGTATGGGTTTGTATTTATGATATGAAGAGGGGAAGAATGAGTAGAAAAGACAGAGAAAAGACAGATTATACATTCAGGAACATGGTTTCTAAGATTGGTTTTGCCACTCTGAATTGCATTTACCTAATCTAGGTTGCAAAAGGCAGCCTCCATGCCAATCAATCAACTCAGTACCCCCTTTTTCTAACAAATACTTTGTAATGCCACCTGTATGACCCTGAAGTGACCTTAATCAAGAATATAACCTAGCTAATATGCATTTCCAAAAAAGTCAATGCATTGTTCAAACTGTGACATAAAGGAGAAATAAAAGGAAAATAATTTATAATAATGCAATATGTATTTCAAAAGGCATTACAACACCATAAGACACAATAAAGCAGTTAGAAGCTTGTACTTACATGTAAATATCTATAAATACCACTGGGTTCCACAGCTACAAAGACAGACTGATTCAGCTGTTACACTGGCAACATAAATACCATGATCACCACTGTCATAAGAAAAATGATTTTCTAAAATGATGGTTAACACTTAGTAAAGTTCAAACAAAACAAAAATACTATATCCCCTTAATTTATGTATTAGTTGCATTCCTAGAAAAGTCAGGTTAAATTAAAATTTTGCAACATATACTTTGCAAATCATACTTATGTGAAAAAAGAAGTGTCAGGAAAGGGATGTGAACCACTTAAGTGTCTTATTTAGTGTAACTGCCACATTATCTGATTTATATATAGGGGCCTGTGCCTTTTATTGCTTTGTAATCTGTTAGTTGCAGGATACCTATAGTAATGCAAATTATTGTTGTCTATAGAAAGGCAAAGGATTTTCATCAGGTGGAACAGAATTGCTTATTTCCCTGTGTATAGTAACCAATTTTGCATACACTGGTAAATTTATTTCCTCATTTTTTTTTTTTTTTGGAAAGGGCACCCAGATTTGAACCATCCTCATTTTTAATTGCTGATCATGTGTTTGAATTCTCTTTCAAACTGGTCATAGCATCTTGTTTCCCCATTAGTTAATTTGTTAGGCACCATCTTTGACACATGTTCATTTTATAAATGTGTAAGAGTCATGATTTTACTTTTTAATAAAATTTTACTTTAACAGGAGATAAGGTCTAGGCTTAGAAATTAATAGGGTTTTTTCACATACATGAACGTCTAGCAAGATAAACAAAAGTCTTGTTGGAAGCTGATGAATTCTTTGTGGTTTAGTATTGTCCTCAAATTCTAGAATTTCTCTTCCCACTAAATATTAGCGATGCCCTTCCATTATTGCAGCACTAAAAATTGCCCTTCCTCCCCAAATTTACAAAACATATCCTACAGGGCTGTACTGTGACCCATTGAGAATTTCTGCTGACAATGTTGAACTTTAACTTGAGCTTTATCAGAAAATGGCTATGGTTAAGGATGCCTCATCCCAACCCTTTTGCTTTCTGAAATCTCCCCACCATCTTTTGCTCTGGGAAAGGACTAACTGCAAAGAATCGCCTTTCCTTATAGGACTTAGGTAAGACTTGTTGTCTACTCTTTCCCATGACTCCCATAAGCCTTACAGATGACTCCCTGGTTTACCTGCCTCTTTAAAACTCCACCCCCTCTGAGATAATATGGATGGACCTAGAAGGTATTACACTAAGTGAAATAATTTAGACTGAGAAAGACAGATAGGATATTATTTCACTTGTATGTGGAACCCAAAAAAACAAAATAAGTGAATACACAAAGACAAAGCAGAACCAGACCTATAAATACAGAGAACAAACTGATGGTTACCAGAGGGGAGGGATGTGGGATGTTGGGCCAAATGGGTGAAGGAAAGAGGGAGATACAGGCTTCCAGCTATGGAATGAGTAAGTCATGGGAATGAATAAAAGGCACAGCATAAAGAATACAGTCAATGGTACTGTAATAAGGATGTAACAGGACAGATGGTAGCCATGCTTGTGGTGAACACAGCATAATGTATAAACTTGTCAAATCGCTAAGTTGTGCACATGAAACTAATGTAATATTGTGTGCCAACTACACTCAAATAAAAAAACAACAACAACTCCATCCACATTTTCCTTTGAGATATTTCTCATTAATGAATGTTCTCCCTATTTTAACAGTGTGAATAAAATTTTGTCCTTAATTATCTGGTACATTTTGTTTTACACACTGCTCTAAGCTCTAACTTTACAAATCATATGTATGTATGCATTCTTCTTTGATCCCTAAACCTATCAATCACTCCTCAGTTATTGAACACTTACTAAGTTCCAGTATAAAATGGTGATTTAAACCAATCGCTAGAGATGCCTTTATGGTTATTTTGAAGGTACATTGGCTTTAAGTCAAGGACTTAAGCAGCAAACCCAGAAAAGAAATTTTCAGTTAATCTGATTATCATTTTTATAGAGAATCAGTAGAATCATTGTTTGATATTTTACTGGAATCTTGTTTTCTAACATTAAGCTTTCTGTATATTCAAGAAAGCAGGGAAGAAGAGTACAAAGTCATTGGACCTGGAATATTTGAACATTTGATTCAATTCTGCCTTTACTTCCCTCAATCATTCATTCATTTAACAAATATATATTGTATATTGATATGTGCCAGGCATTTTGCTAGTTCATAATAACAGCTCTTATTTTTTTGTTACTTGGTACATTTCAGGCACAGTTCTAAGCATTGTATACATTAACTAAATCTTCACAAGAACCCCATAAAATAAGAACTATTATAACCATTGCGCAGATTAAAACTGAGGCACAGATAGAAGCTAAATAACTTGCCTAAGGCTGCAAGTGGTTGAGCTGGGGGGTGGAGGCACATAGTGCAGACTCCAGGCCCATCTTCCTGTTCTGCTGATGCTGGGGTGATGAACACAACAGACCCAGCCCTTGTCTTCAGGGAACATTCAGTCTTCAAGCATTAACTATCTAATCACAAGTATGTCAAGTGCTGTGAGAGAGGCCACTCAGCGTGCTTTGGGAGGCATAAAAGGGAGACCTGATTTTCATTAGCTGGTAGATCTGTGTTTGTGAAATGAAGCTGGTAAGAAGACCTGCTCTCTTGGCTTTAGGGATGTGGTGAGGAGCAAAGCCAAATATGATATCAGAAAGCAAAACTTAGCAAGTGCAATTCTTCAAACCACAAGCTGTGCTCATTTGCAGAAAACAAACTGGTGTACATTGGAGATGCCAGTCTGGCTTCAGAGAGAGTCTCTTCAGAGAAGGACCTTAAGTAATTTTGATTGTGAACTGCTGAGATCAAAGCAAGTGTTATTTTTTTTAAATAAGGCACACATTTCAGTGCAAATTTGGAAAACTGTTTACTTTGCAAAAAATTTTCATAAGAATATCATAAAAATACTGAAGGTATGTTTAATGAGGATTTTCTTAATTGCAATAAATATTCAACAGTTTAAATGAAAATAAGGTTGATTTAAAAGTCAAGCATGCACTTTAAAGGATGTTCAGCGACTTGGTTTTTATGCAGCGTTGTTTTTCTACTAGTCAGTGGAAGGAATGTGGTATGGATAGGAATTTTAGAGGGATGCTGCATTTTCTTTTCGGAAGGTAGGAAGTTATAAAATCACAAGTGAGTCAGACCTAAAATGGAGTATCTCTATTGGCTTGGAAATGCCTGTGCCAGGAATGTATGTTCCCTGAGAGCAGAGCCTGGGGCTTCCATTTGGGAGCATCTTGAATAGAGCACTTTGCACATGCCCAGTAATGACTCATGTTTGGTCTGTGACTGAGAAGCCAATCAGAGGTCAGTGAGTGGTGGTCAGTTCCTGGTGTGTGCCAAGCCCCTGAGGCAGAGAAGATGTGGTATGAAACAGGGTCTGGCCATGCCTTAAGCATATCGGGATAAAATGAGTTCTGTTCAGAGTCTATCTCTGATGTCCTAAAAAAGTTAATGTCATTTAGTTTGTGCTGGGAAACATTGTGAAAGATTGTGAAATGAGTTTAAAAGATTATTAGGTGTCTTTTCGAGAAAATACTGACCATCACCTAGCAGACCTTTGGAGGTTATGTAATTTTAGAGGGTTCTGTGCTTTTCATGGTCTTTGAGCTATTTTATAACTCTATAAGCTATAGAAAACTAATGGTAATGCAAATAATTCTAGCCCTTAGAGATGCAGGCAAATTTTGTTTGGATGGAGATGCCACTGATTTCCCTCCTATGGAAGAGATGATTCTAAACATTCTATTTTATTGCTGGGTGGATTTTGACAAGTTTTACATCAATTTGCAAATTTGTGTAAGCATTCCTGATTGCCTATATCATGGGTTGGCAAAGTTTTTCTGAAAAGAGCCAAATAGTCAATATTTTAGGCTATATAAATCCTGTGGTCTCTATTGCAACCATTGAACTATGCTGTTATAGATCTAAAGTAGCTGTAGTAAACCAATGGGCATGGCTGGATGTGTGTGGTGAAACTGAATTTCATATAATTTTCACATGTCATAAAATGTTATAATTCTTTGGATATTTCTAACCATTTAGAAATACAAAAACCATGCTTCTCTTGCAGGCTGTACACAGAAACGGGGAGTAGGCTGGATTTGCCCCACAGGGCTGTAGTGTGCTGATCCCTGGCTTATATTTCATCTGTTCTTTGGATTCTCCTTTGAACCAGTTGTAACATCTTATTGGTTCCCTCATTAACTAATGAGTTAAATAAAATCTTTGACAATGTGTTCACTTTATATTTGAATGAGACTCTTGATTTTACCCCTTTAAAAATTTTTTTTTTTTTAAGATTTATTTATTCACTTGAGAAAGAGAGAGAGAGAGCAAGCAGGGGGAGGAGCAGAGGGAGAGGGAGACAGACTCCTGGCTGAGCATGGAGCCCAACATGTGGCTCCACCCCAGGATCCTGAGATCATGACCTAAGCTGAAATCAAGAGTTGGATGCTCAAATGACTGAGCCACCCAGCCGCCCCTAAAAAATTTTTTTCTCTAACATTTGCCAAAGGCAGTTAATGGAATTCAATGAGTTTCTTGGAGAACATGAATCAAAAGACTGAGATTCTCTGCCCTGAGTAAATATTAGAATTCTGGGAAGTTTTCAGCACTAAATCAGTATCTGGGCCCTTTTGTAAAGGAATTAAATTAGACCTTTAAGAGAGGGCCCCTACATTGGTATGTTTCAAAAACTTTTCAGGGCATTCTCATGTGCCACAAAAACCAAGTGACATTTGGTTTTTTTTTTTTTTTTTAAAGATTTTGTTTATTTATTTGACAGAGAGAGATACACAGCGAGAGAGAGAACACAAGCAGGGGGAGTGGGAGAGGGAGAAGCAGGCTTCCCGCAGAGCAGGGAGCCCGATGCGGGGCTCGATCCCAGGACTCCGGGATCATGACCTGAGCCGAAGGCAGACGCTTAACGACTGAGCCACCCAGGCGCCACCTGACATTTGGTTTTTATGCCATTTTATGCCTTGGAAATTTTTTTTTTTTACATATTTTATCCAAAATGATCCTCAAAAGTTTTAGTAAATATTATAAAAGGTAATTACATTGCATACAAATTGTAATTTAGTTCCTATACCAAACCAAAACTTTTCCCATTATTTGATTCAGCATCAGTTACTTAAATAACAAATACAAACTTTTCTTTGGCTTTTTGTCTTGGTTCTCCCTTCTCTCCTCCCTGTGTTGTCTGCCTCTGGCCCTTTCTCTCCTGACTCTGACATTCCCACGCAGTGCAGCTAGTCAGGTGTAACAAGGAGTCTTTGTATCCAAGATAATACATATTTGCTCTTTCTCCATCTTTCCTTTTAGTAAGTCCCAGTATACTCTTTCATTTCTGGCATATTTTGTTATTGCTTTCTTTTCTCTGGGCTCATCTTTTATATCATTTATGTCTGTTAACACTCCTTTGAGAAGTGGGGTTGTACTCTATTTACAGACAATGAATCTGAGGCTGAGAAAATTTAAAAGTCCTACTCAAAATTAACTTATGACACAGCACTAAAGTTCAATTTTCTTAACATGTCCATTTGATTTCCACACAAAATTCTAAAAGTTGTTGACGTTTTCCTCTTTGCCAGGGCTTTATTCATTCATGTATGCATACTTGCATTCACTCAACAAAAATCACTGAATATCTACCATCTGCCAGGTGCTTGTAAGACACGGGGCAATTGCAATGAACAAGATAAATACATTCCCTGTCTCAGTGCTTACAGTAGTTTAAAAATATGGCAATAGCTCCAACTTACTGATGACCTTCTATGTATGTATTTTATTGTACTGAAAGATCACATCCAAGTTTTAAGGTGCTATCATTCCACTAAACAGATAAAGAAACTGAAAGCATAGAAAGATGAATAAATTCTTAACATAGTATCAGTGATGAGTACTTAATAAGGCTGGTATTAGGGCAATATACCCATGGTCTCAAGGAAAAATGGGTAGTTTAGCCAGGTGCTAGATGTAATATATGTTGTGAAGAGTTGGATGGAAAAGGGGTGGGGGTGGGGACATCCAATGAAGCGGTGCTGCTGAACCTTCATGAATTATATGCTATTTACAGCACAGAACAACGACCTTGCCAATTGGGGGCACACAGATTTGCTAACACATGAAATAAAACAAGAGATCAGCTTTTCATTTTCAATAATGAATCTCTAAACCACGTAAGCCACTATTTTCCGGTGGTGTAACTGTCTGAAAGTGCTGGGAGAGGTAGTCTACTGACGGTGTCACCACCCCCTTTCCATTTTGTTTAGGGAGAATCTGGAAGCTGAGATCTGTGTAATCGCTAAGCAAGGAGTCCACAGAGACGTGGACTCCATTTCTGCGATGGAAACACAGACTGTAGAAACTTCAACTTAAGGAAAATTATGTCAGGTACACTTTAACAATTGTGAGCCTGACAATGTAGCAAAATCCTTGTTTATATTCTTATAAAATTTCATAATAAAAGAGTAATTGATTTCATTAGCAATAAACTTTTTCTCAGAAGAGCAGCTTACCCTGTTAAACCCCAGGCCCTGATGAGGCTAGTGCTGAAATTAATGAGCCAAATGGAAAAATTCAAAGACTGAAGAATCAAAGTACTTATGATAAGAAAAAAACATACTGAAGCGAGGATGAGAAATGGGAATTTGAGTCCACACTGTATTGGGGGATTAGCTCCTCGGGTTTCTACTGAAAAGTAAGTCTCACCAGCCATACCTCATGGGTTTCAAGCAAGACAGTTTCTGACACAGTTACACTCTTATGGAATGGTGAATTTTTTTTTTTTTAATTTTTTTATTGTTATGTTAATCCCCATACATTACATCATTAGTTTTAGATGGAATGGTGAATTTTTAAGAAGACATACCACAAAATGAACAAATTTGAAGGAGAAATTGGGTTCGTGAATACTAAAAAGAGGATAAAATAGATATGTATAAAAGACTAGCTTATCCTGATTTAATATTATGTATCAAATCTTATAAATTCTTTTTTCCAGAAAAATTTAAACATAGTATCAAGGTATACCAGGAAGAGAAAACAATATACCCAAAGACACAGAAGTGGAAGAGAGCAGGGGTACCTACCCCTAAGATAGTGACTGAAATCAGTGGGGCTTGGGCAAGGGCTGGGTGTGGGTGGAGACAGAGGAGAGTCTTGGGTGCTTCTAGGTTTCCAGCTTGAGCATTTTCCTTGGTGGTGGTTGTATTCAGTGAGATAGAGAATAGAGGAGGAAAAGCCTCAGCGTTTTTCATTTATAACCCATAAAATGGAGAGAATTAGTTATCCTGTGCATCTTATGGGATGGTTTAGAAATGAATTTTTTAAAAAGGCGTGAAGGGGCGCCTGGGTGGCTCAGTTGGTTGTGTCTGACTCTTGATTTTTGGCTCAGGTCATGATCTCGAGGGTTGTGAGATGGAGCCCCGCCACGCTCTGTGCTTGGCATGGAGCCTGCTTAAGATTCTCTCTCTCCCTCTCCCTCTGCCCCTGTCCTGCTCTCCCTCATGCGCTCTCACAAAACAAAACAAAACAAAACAAAACAAAACAAAACAAAACAAAACAAAACATGAAAGAGCTTTGAAAGTGTTAAAGCCCAAATGTCAGAGTCATAGTTGTAGCTGTCCCCGTGGAGCAACAGATCTCTAAGTGCTCCCACCACCTCCGGCAGCACTAGAGTCGCCGGAGAGTCTGTTAGAAGTGAAAATTTGCCCCATCCCAGTCCTCCAGAATCAGAAACTCTACCCAGCAATCTGTGTTTGAACAAGGCCTAGGGGGGATTCTGATTCATGGGAAAGTTTGACAACATTGGTAAAGAAAGGTTCTAGAGCGGGGCGCCTGGGTGGCTCAGTCGTTAAGCGTCTGCCTTCGGCTCAGGTCATGATCCCAGGGTCCTGGGATCGAGCCCCGCATCAGGCTCCCTGCTCAGCGGGAAGCCTGCTTCTCCCTCTCCCACTCCCCCTGCTTGTGTTCCCTCTCTAGCTGTCTCTCTCTCTGTCAAATAAATAAATAAAATCTTTAAAAAAAATAAAAAAAAAAAAAAAAAGAAAGGTTCTAGAGCTTATTATGGGAACATTTACAGTGACCGAAGCCCAGCCTGGATCCGCCTGCCCCTGAGGAGGTTGTCAAACAACATTGTTCTTCTGCCCTCAAGCCTTAGAGTGGCTCTATCTATGGGTGCCTCTTTACTATATTTTGCTGGTACAGACTTGGGTCAAGAAGAGCTACATGAACATTTACATTTAATACCAAAATCTGCAAAAGGGGAACTCTTCTTAAAAATTAATTTAATTATAGGCAAGGAAATTCAACTTTAGGCAGTAGCTTTGTACTCTGAAGAATAAGAAATTCATAATGTGATCACACTGAAGTTCCTTTAGAAAAGTTCTTCCATTTGACATTTAAAATGCTTTTTATATCAACGAATGCCATTTTGGAAAAAAATGACATTTTGTGCGATATATTTATAGAACTTGTTAAAAAGCAAATACGTGTTAAAACGCATGTTTGAATTTCCAGGATGTTGTCGATTCAAGCTGGTTAACACCTGTCTTTGCTTACTTCTTAATGGAATATAAATCTCCCATAGAAAGATAACTAGTTATGATCGTTATTTGTGGTTTTGGCTAAGCTATGGTTGCAGAAGTTATCTGCATTTCAGCCACTTAAAGCAATCACTTCCTGCCTCAATGCATTTTGTGAGTTGGTTCTGTAAATACATACTTTGAGGATATTCCTAGAGTACATCACATTCTACCAGCTAGAGGGAATCATTACGTGCAAAGAAGGGAAGAATGAAAGAGACTGGTTCCAAATTTCTGTTTTTAAAAGACAGTTTAGAAGCATGAACATTTTTTTATACTTTAATATTCCAGTTGGAATTATTTAAAACTCAAATTTCTAACCATTATTCATCCCCAAGCGATCTACAAAAAGCACTTGAACTGCCTTTAGTGCATTTTGTTAATTTCATGTTCTTGGTATTGACAATTATACCTAAAATATGATATTTCATATGCTTTCATTTTATAACAATTTTGAAGAATTTGCAAGATCTATTAAGAGTAATGAACTGTACTTGAAGAAATCATAGCCTAACCACATATTAACATTAACTCATTAAAAAATTCAACTCCATAGGACATTGCAGGTGGTGGTGGTAGGGAGGATTTATAGCATCCTGCAAAGGCTGAATACATAGGGAATGTGAGCATTAAGAGAAAATCTGAATAATTCTGGCAACAGCTTATTATTTATTATCTGAATAAAGAAAATATATTCATACTCTCCTTACCTGCAGTGAAGAATGCCTGAATCATTAATATCTTTCTAAGCAAATCATCTTCTACTTTTAACATTTAAACTATGGTTAGGAGATAAAATATCACATTAATGACGTTTACATTTTGCACCTATAACCCTGAAATCAACCAACCATAGCACTGTTTGAGTCTCACTGCCACCAAAATAAATAAATAAATAAATAAATAAATAAATAAATAAATAAAAAGCTGGGAACATCTCCGTATTTAAAATCCAAGGACATCATCATCATTGACATCCATCCATCCTCTATCACCCATCCACCCCCACCCTCATCCATTTATCCATCCATTTATCTAGAGAGTGTTGTCTCGGGGCAGAGGAAGACAAGATAATGGTTAAAAGTTACTGTACAAAGATAGAGATTGCTTCAATTCAAGGGCAGCTAAAATGGACAACCACATCTAGATGTCAGCACTAAATGGGAACTATCCCAGGTGATTATGCTGTTTATTACTTTATTGAAACTGACAGATTTGGGTACACAAGAAGACATTTCCATGAGAAAATAAGCAATTCTGTAGCAACTTTAAAATTACTTAATACAGAGGGAGAGAGCCTCCTTCTTTTTATTAATTCAAATAACAGGGAGATAATTCTGAAGTACAATGACCTGTATGTTTGTGGTTCCCACAATATTGGAAATGGAATAAGTGGACAGCAAGAGCTCTTGGTTGCTGCTGGTTGAGCAATGTTTCATGATGTTACTCCAAATACCACACTGCTCCTTGATGATGGGACCCCTTATGAATTGGGCTCTGAGCCGATCCTGGGCTGGGTTTCCCTCAGTCATTCCTTGCTCTTTCCTTTGCTTGGTTTCAGGAAAGTGGGGCTAGGGCATTGACCCCTGTAGCTTACATTTCAGAGTCCTCTGTACCATCTGGTTTCTGGATAGGTTTGGCCAACGTGAGCACTGGCAGGCAGGGGAGGGAAAAGTGGGGCCTATTTCTTCTCCTCCCTGTGCGCCTCAAGTCACTGCTCTGGCGACAACTCTCTCCCCTCTGTGTCTCTCGCTCCCACTGGATTAGGCACTCCAGGCTCCCAGCTTTCCCTGGATTCTGGTAATACCACCTCCTGCTTTTATCTCTTTAGGCTCGGGCAGTAGCAGTGCCTGGGTAACCTCTCTTGTTTGGTTTCTCAGCTCCTCCTCTATCTGGGTAACAAATTCCCTGCATTAAAGTCCTTTTCTTGTAAATAACAGTTTGAACCATTATAGACTGCTGATGTTCGACTGTTTTGACCTTTAACATTGGCAACCTCACGCCTGGAGTAGTTTCTGTTTTTTCTAGTTAGATTCTGACTGCTATGGGTCAACTAAGGAAGGGACACTTCCCACTAAAGAGGGACTTTAAAATGCTGGCCTTGGCAGAGGGGATGCAGTGGGCAGACAGCACAGGGGCCCAGGACACAGTGCTGGGTGAAAAGGCAAGGGGCAACAGAATCACCTGGATCACCTGGCCAGTCCAGGGAATGTGCATAGGTAGCCAGCGTTTTCCAGATGAGACCAGATCAGAGATTTTAACCTTAAATAGACTGGTTGAGTCATTAGGGAAGAGAAAATAGAAAGCTGGTTCCAGAACCCAACTGAAAAGTATTTATATTTCAGTAAATGCATGGAAAAATTAATACATTTCTCATCCAAAACAATGCTTAAGTGATTTACAACAAATTCTTCATCCTTCTTATAAATGCCCCTGTTTATACTGTTTATGTCATTATCTGGACTGTTTTAACCCTACCATTTCATTATCTGGCACCAGGGTGCTGGACAAAGCTTGGATAGCAGTTCTGCTTGCAGAACATGGTTTTAGCAAGATTTAGTTCTGTATGTGTGGAGCCTATTGGATCTTGAGGCAAAAGGGAAAATGGGCACCCCTGTATACACTTATCAAAAAATCCTCCCATATTTTAACCAAATAGACAAAGTTAATAAAAGCACTACAATGCAAAAGCATGACTCTATGTGAAGCCCCATGTTGTTCCAATTTGTTTATACCCATGTCAACCCTTGAAAGCTTTGCCTGAAGGGGTACATGAGGGCCATACAGGCAGGAACACTGGGCAGACTAGAAATGACTGTTCATATCATACAATAATGCAAGGTTGTAAAATAAATGATGGTTTATCATTATTTTTAAAATTTCGATATTTTGTTCATGACTTTTTTTGCATTGATTCTGAGTTTTTGAAATCTTGCATTTAAATATGATCTTGACTTTTGAGTTTTTTTCCTTTCCTTGAGATTCCTTGAAATTTCCTTGAACTTTTGTGTCTTACTCACTGTCCCAAAGACCAGCCCTGCCTGGGCCCTACACATTATACATGCACAGAATGGGTGTTGAGATTAGGTTGAGACAAAGAAGAAAGAGAAAAGGTCAGGCAAGTCTTGCAGGAATTCATGGAAGAAGATTCTAAAGAGTCCTGATATTTCAGTATAAACTGGAGGTCTTAGTAATTATTACAATAAAGTCTGAGGAAAAAAACTAGGTCCATCAAATTCTGGGAAAATGGTCTTTGAATTGGTAGTGAAGCCACTGAAGACACAGACCTATATGGGAATCTGCAGAAAGATACGTTTTTGTAGGGGCGCCTGGTTAGCTCATTCGGTTAAACATCTAGCTCTTGATCTCACCTCAGGTCTTGATCTCAGGGTCGTGAGCTCAAGCCCTGTGTTGGGCTCCATGCCCAGCAAGGAGCCTACTTAAAAAAAAAAAGACACTTTATTGTAGGTCATGAGTTTGCCAAGAAAATTTGAAATTGGAAAAATGGCCTCAGAGTACCAGAGAATGACACTTGTAATATAACTTGGTATTACCAAGCGAAGTCGATGTCAATAATAAGGGTTGAAAGATACCATCACAGGGATATTACTATAAACTGCACACCATGTCACACTGGATCTCTCGCCCAGCCTGTGCTTTGTAAGAGGAAGAAACAATGTTAGCAATGAGGAGAGAAAATGAGGCTTCCCTGAGGAGAAATGAATTGAGAAATTCATTAGTTTGTGTGTGGAGGCTGTAAACTTAAAAACAAAGACAAAACAAACAAAACAAGCCTACAAACCTACAAAACCTCAGATGACACGAAAACAAGAGAGTTTCATATCTTTTGTAGAAGATGAAGCAATGGATTAAATTGCTCCAGAAATGAGACTTTTAATGTATAATTAAATCACAGAAAGGTTTTTTTCAAAATCATTTTTTCTTTTTCTTTTTTTAGCTAGGAATTCAGGGCACTCCTCCATGAGTCATGCCAAGCAGAGGTTCCATTTTCTATAACAAATAGTAAGGCAGTTAGGGCCCAGGTATTGCGGTACTCCTGTTTTTCTGTGGTTATGCTGAATTTCCCTTTTGCCAAAGAAGAAAAACCCTCATTGGGACAGGTGTTGAGTGAAAAGGTTCACCTGGACGAGATGCAGCCGGGTCCTCAGCAAGGTCCTCCCACCCGTCTAACCCCTCTGTTATCCCCCAGGAAGATGGGGATGGTCTTTCCTTTCTGGACTTCAGTCGGCTTCAATATTCTCACTCTCACTTCCACAGGCAGTCATTCCAAATACTCAGCCACTTAGGGCAACACTGGATCATGTGTAAAGTTGATAAGAAAGCTAGCAAATTACAGGTGCACAGCACAGGGTCAGTGTCTCTGTCCAACTTACGAGATGAATCTGCTTCCTTGAATTAGTTCTTTTCTCCCTCCCTGAACCAGGAGGTGCTCTTCCCCACCCCTGGTCCTTGATCCAGCGTTGCTCTCTTGAATTCGTTCTCCCAGGGAGAGGCTCCAGCTTTCCCTCCAGGAGGCCCCTGCATTCCCAGTACTGATGCTTCACCTTCCTGCCCAGCACCTCTCACTACTGTTTTATTCCCAAGGTCTCTCCTCTTAGTCAGCTTCTCTTGCTGCCTTCCAGGTCCCATGGTTAAACCAAGTATTCCCAACAATTAAAAGGCCCTTTTAGCTATTTCAGTTGTATTCTTCCTATCTCATTGTCCTTCTCCTGGCCCTCCTCTTCCTCTCTACTGCCCAGTTCTCCCAGCTGTAATATTTCTTGCTCTGTGTCTTGAATACTGTAACGCATCATTTCCAACTACTGCTTTTTAAACTTAACATTCAAAAGATGCTTAAAACAAAAAGTGGCACACATCATTTGCTTAGTACCCTTGAGTCACTCTGACTTTCAAAGTTGAAGAAATTCCCTGAAAGATCATTTGACAATGTCACAAATATGCAACTGAAAGACCTGATGAAAATTATGGCAAACTCTCATGTAAAGACTCTAATCAACAGGAAATTTGTCATCCTCCAGGATGAAGGTTTGGATGGAGAATCTAAAGAGATAGATTTTCCTAAACTCTAAACATATTCTCATTCAAAACAAACAAACAAACAGATAGATAAATACAAATGGATGTATTTATTTATCTTTCTGCAAATGCTTTAATTTGTTCCATCTCTATAAATAAAGTTCAGTAAGTTTTGTAAATGCTGACTTTGGATGATATTTAGTAAGCATTTTATTAAAGTTCTGTGGATTAGCACTTGTTTCAACATTCCAAATAGCATAAATCTAATATGCATGGTCTGGCAAGGATTCTACTTAACCTGACAATACAAAGAACTTGCCAACTAGCAACGGAGAGTTGTTCTTCTACCTTGATCATTGCCAAGCTAGAAAAATAGAGGGAGAAGAAACTGAAAATCCCCTTATCTTTTGGTTTACTCAGTGGTCAAAAGATGTTAATTTTTTTCTGAGATGAATAGGATCTATTTAAAGATTAGGGTCCCATTTTCCCAAGATTTACATTTTTAAGGTCAGATGGAGGACGGGACCTGTCACTTTGAGCATAACTGCATGACAATTACAAAAGTTTGCTCAGTTGCCTGTGTAGACTCCCCTTTTAGAAACTGACCACTGCATGTAACTCGTAATCTACTGACACTTTTAGAAATGCAGTTTCATCTTCTTAAAACTTAAAAACTAAATCAGGGCGCCTGGGTGGTTCAGTCGGTTAAACATCTGCTCTCTCTCTCAAATAAATAAATAAACTCTTAAAAAAAAAACCTTAAAAACTAAAAGAAACTATTCATGAGAGTTTCTATCCATGTCCTTCAATCTCCTTATAAATGCTGTTCCTGTTTCTACTTTAGGATTGCTAAGATGTCACTTTTCTTCAGTGCAAGAATTGCTTCTTTGATTAAAGTGCTGATCATATTATAAACCTGTGATTCTCCACAAGAGGACCCAAAGTGACATTCCTTCCCCATAGTCTCAAAATTGACCTTGTCTGCTCCTGGTTACTCTCTGGCCTCAAATCATTTTGGCCATGACTATAAGGCCATGACTGGTAAGTGGAAAAAAGAGGGGCAGAATCACTTGCCTTCTCTCCCTAATTCTATAACCTCATGTGAGTCAAGATAAGGGTATACAAGACAGAGATCCTTGTAGCTATAAATGCATCATATCCCAGTAAGTTGGAAAGTGATAAATGGTGGGAATGGATGACTATGGAATCGGTGAGATGCTATTTTGTCCATCTAGCCTTGTCACTCTGTACCTCTCTTGTCATGATTTTCTTCTGGACAGCTTTCTTTCTAGCTGTTGGGTGTGTATTTCTTACTCCTTCTAACATGGGTTCCTTCCAATTCCACAAATACTGACCACCTATTATCACTAGTGACATACATCTTTTACATTATGATTAAGGGCATTTCATTAGGCCACCCTGTTTTTTCTTTGTACCAGATGAATTGTCCGATTATGACCTGATCTTGCCTGTTTTAGTTCTGGCTTTGCATTTTTTTTCCTGCGCATCTAATGTATAAAGCACCCTCTGTTTTTTTCCCCTACTATGCAGAGCTCATTCAAGACATACTGTGATGGCTAATTTTCTGTGTCAAGTTGGCTAGGCATGGTATCCAGATATTTGGTCAAACGTTATTCTAGATGTTTCTGTGAAGGTATTTTTTAGGTGAAATGAACATTTCAATCAGTAGACTCTGTAAAGCAGATTTTCCTCTATGTTGTGTCATTCAACCAGTTGAAGTCCTTAATTAAAAAACAAAACAAAACAAAACAGGGGCACCTGGGTGGCTCAGTCGTTAAGCGTCTGCCTTCAGCTCAGGTCATGATCCCAGGGTCCTGGGATCGAGCCCCGCAGCGGGCTCCCTGCTCCGCAGGAAGCCTGCTTCTCCCTCTCCCACTCCCCATGCCTGTGTTTCCTCTCTTGCTGTGTCTCTCTCTGTCAAATAAATAAATAAAATCTTTAAAAAAAAATCCCAAAATCAAACAAAAAAACTGTCCTCCTCAGAGGAAATGGAAATTCTATAAGCTGATGTCTTCCCTGGTTTCTAGCCTGCCCATCTATCCTGTAGATTTAGACTTGCAAGCCTCCAGAAATGCATAAGTCAATTCCTTAAAATAAATCTCAGTCTCTTTCTGTCTTTATGTCTCTCTCTCTTTCTCTACACACACACACACACACACACACACACACACACACACACACACACATCCTATTGGTTCTGTTTCTCTGGATAACCTTGATTAATATACATACTGAACATTTAACTTACCTATATGTAAAATTCAATTTACCTCTATGTAAAATTCTAATCACTTAAGTGGGGGCTTCCTAATACATATTAGAAAACTCCTATTGTCTGACTTGTGCTGATTTTTCAAAGAGAGAAAGAGAAGGCGGGGAGAGAGATACTGAGAAACACACAGAGAGAATACGTTGTTCTTGTGTTCTATTAGGCTTTAACTTCTCGGGCAGGAAGAAATTTGTTATCTTGTGTATAACATGGATGGCCATAGAGGTGTTCAACCCAATGGTGGTCCAGACCCTTCAACCCATCCTTCCCCTCTATCCATCATTATCTAAAGTAGTCCCTGGTTTATTGTATTTTATATTATTTTATTTTATATTTAAACTTTATTTCATTTTTTATTTTTAAAATTTTTTTAAAGATTTTATTTATTTATTTGACAGAGAGACACAGCAAGAGAGGGAACACAAGCAGGGGGAGTGGGAGAGGGAGAAGCAGGCTTCCTGCCGAGCAGGGAGCCCGCTGTGGGGCTCGATCCCAGGACCCTGGGATCATGACCTGAGCCGAAGGCAGACGCTTAATGACTGAGCCACCCAGGTGCCCCTTTATTTCATTTTTTAAAATAAAATATTTTGTATCTCTTCTTTCCTCCCCTCTTCCTCTGCTTCTACCCTCATCCATGGCCCCAAAACTTTATATCAGAGATGGGACAAAATCCCTCACTATCCTACCAAAAGCTGTGGCCAGACTAACTTTCCTAAGCCTCATTTTCATCATTCCTCTTTATTTCCTGAAAACTCAGAAGAAACTTTTTTTCTGACTTTTAAGGCCCTGCTTAAACATATCCTTTATCTACTTATTTCTCTCTATTCTTCTCTGAGTCATACTCCAGCCTTGGCTTTTTTTTTCCCTTATGAAACTTATTCTACCTGAGGGTCATCTCCCTTTTCTTTGGCAAAGTCCGATGCTCCCTTCGGCGCCCACTTACAGTTCCACCTGTGCCTTCTTTGATGCCTCTGCTTCTCACGGATCTTCTTCCCCTATGACCTAAGACAGTCATATACATATGCTTAGTCTAGAAAAATTTTTAAAGTAGTCTTTCTATTTTATACATAAAATCTTACATTGTTCCTATTTCATATGTGTAGGTCTTGAATAAAGAAGATAGATGGAAAGTGCACTGTAGTCTAGTGTGAACTGAATTTTCTTTTTCAGAGCTGTTCTCTCTGCTTGTTGAACAACCATGCTGAAGTTCTGGTATTCTGAACACTGTAAATAAGAGTTCCCCAACATGAAACTTTAATTTACCCCAAAATCTAGGCCTTGGAAACATTGCAGACATATGTGACAATGCATTCTTATTCTAAAGATGGGACTGCTTTATCGATGGCGATGTATTTCCTCCAATATTTTCCCCATGCACTATCACCTTAATCCTTCTCTTCCTTTTGTCTTACCTTTCTTTCTGAAAACTTTCTCTATTGTCTACATGTAATAATGGAGTGATAGATTTTTAGGTTGAGATTTCTTTTTTTTTTTTTAAGATTTATTTATTTATTTTAGAGAGAGAGCTAGAGAGAGAGAGAGAGTGAGCGAGCATGGGGCGGGTAGGGGAAGAGGGAGAGGGAGAGAGAGTCCCAAGCAGACTCCCCACTGAGCACGGAGCCTGATGTGGGCCTTGAGTTCATGACCCATGAGATCATGACACCTGAGCTGAAACCAAGAGTCAGACGCACTGAACCACCCAGGTGCCCTTAAGTTAAGATTTCTGTTAAAGTTGTCATAATGGCTTAATTTTGAAATTCATTTAAGGGCTTATTCATGCAGAGACATTCTCCTTGTCATTAGAGCTGTCCTCCACTGAGGGATGATCCAGGAACCAGAGCCCAACAAGTTTGTCTCCTTGTTTCAGTGCCACTAACTGTGAAAGGAAACTGAACAGAGCTGGCGTCCAGATAACCTGTGAAGAGGCTCTGTGGTGTGCGGCACACTTCTTGCTGAGCCCAGCGCTGCTGCACGCTGGTTTTCTGGCACTGGTGAGGTGCTGACGTGTTAGCTACACTGAGTAAAATACAAATACAACTGCAGTTTGCTAGTGGCCACTCCAAGAAATGAGAAGGGATAGAGTGCAGATGCTAAACCAAAAGGGAAAAATAGGACAGATGCCAAAAACTGAAATTAAAAAACAAACAAAAATCACTGGGTTGTTAGAATGGAACCTCTAAATTGGGATGAATAGGGGGATCAAGTCCTCATAGGTGCTACGAGCTCTATAGATTTAAGGTAATTGTGGAAATAGTTTCCTAGAGCAGGTCATAAAGAGAATTCCTGAGTCCTCATGAATCATTATATTTACTTATTTATGCAACACAGTTTCTTATATTTATTGGTCTCTTCTTTTCTCTGTAAAATACTGGACAGATCAATCAAAAGCATTTGATTGATCCATAATAATGGATACTTACCCATCTTCCTCATTATGTAAATTTAAGCCAAGAAAAATGGATGAAAGTGATAAAAGTGACCATGTCAAGGATCTAAGAACTAACAAAGGCTGGCATCTCCAAGGATGTGCTTACAAATCAGATGACCATAAAATGGTAACAGGAAGGAAATATTTGGACATCCAAGAGGATGGCCAAAACCAGTTCACTAGCTTATTATAGACACAGCAGACACATACATCACTACTTCCCACTGATGAGCCTGTAACAGACATTGCTCGTTAATCAGGTCAGGCTTTCTTGCTGAACCTATTCATGGCTTCAGAATTCTTCATAATGATTTTACCTCTTAAATACCACTCAGTCAATTCACTTTTGTTCATCTCCCCTTCTGTCACTCAAGTCCAAGCTTTCAACATTTCTAGCCCAGATTGTTGTTAAGATTATTCTAATTGATTGCTTGCATTTTCCCAACTCCAGCCAATTTTCCACAATGCAGTGAGATCTATTTAAGCTCAAATTTGGTGTGTCACTCCTTTGCTTAAAACCCTTTAATGATAATTAACAGGGCTTATAAAACTCTACGTTTCTAGAGCTTCACTGTTTTCTAACTCTCTTCGACCCTTTGTGTTCTAGCTACCGTTGGGTTTCTTCACTTTCCTTCAATATGCCGTGCCACTTCCAGCTTTCCCTACTCCCCTCTTCCCAAAACACTCTTCACCATCCCTCCCCAATTTTTGTTTTTGTCTTCCTGTCATTCAGATCTCAGTTTAAATATTATTTCCTTAGGAAAATCAATTGGCTATATAGAATTGAAAATAAAGAATATATATATTATTTATAAATTGTGCACTACATATCCTTTGTATCAGCCAAATTTTATACTAAACTTTTGTATGCATATGTATCACACTTCTTTGTTTTTTGTTTTGGATTGGTTGTTAAACATTCACCAGCACACCACAGAGGAACTCCAGTGGTCACAAAGCTAATTGGCTGTATTGGTTTCCCTCCCTTTCCTGTTTTGGTTCCCTGTTCCTTTTACTGGGTTTCCTGGGATCATCTCCAAAACACCGCCTTATAATCAAATCCTCATGTTCAGGATCTATTTTGTGGGAGACTCAAAACATGACAGTCATGGAGGATATGATTTACCCACTATTTTATCCCTGTACCTAATAAGCACCACATAAATATTAGCTGAATGAATTAAATAAGCACAGCATCCCAGAGAGCCACGACTAGCTAAGTGAACTTGCTGAAATCTTTTTTACTCTGTAGTTTACTGGCCCATGAAGGGTTTACTTGGATCTGTGGCCTACAGTGCCACTGCAATTCACCTGTGATGGACCAGTCTCTCATCTAAAGATGTGCAGGGAATCTAGATGGAGTCCTTGGAAAAAATCAATGTGTACTAGTGCCAAATGAGGTAAAACTGGAGAGTGGACTTAACTAATATGGAGGAAAAAGAGAGCTCCCCCGGGGAAGGAAGAAAGAAGAAACCGTGGCATTAAGGTGAGATGAAGTTGTCAAGAGTTACTGCAAGCTGCTTGGTATCTACCATCCTCTAAATATGTAGGTGAGTGTGTTGGGGAAGGACTGTGAGGGTGGGAGGAAGGGAAAGATGCAATTTCTACTGGCAACTGCTTCTACCTGCTTTTGCTCTTGCAGAATTGGCAGAATTTATCTTAGAAACGTGGTCTCAGTTCAGTAAAATGTTAGAAGGAGATTAAACAGAACACTATTCTGCATAAAAAATAGGATCATAATAGAATTGGGAAGAGTCTAGAAAAAGAATGGTCACTGAGGGGGCTTTTGAGAGAATAGGGGCTGACCATGGTGCACCAAGGAAGTTCCAGAGGGGGCAGAAAGTCAGCACAGATTTTCTGGGGAATTGCCAAAATTTGGGGCAGGGCACTGAATTTCCCAAACTTAAATTCTGAAGGACAGTACTATCTCGCCTGACATCTAGGTAAAGTCTAGAATGACCAAATTAGAGAGTTGGAAGGACTTCAATTCACTTTTCATCTTTCTCTGAGCATTGTGAAGATTGTTATCTATGGCCCAAATGTAATTGCAAGCCTTAGCTGAATGGCTATTCGTTCTTTCCTTCAGATGCTATTTTCCTCATGGATCTCTCTGAAAAATTTTTATCAGCAGCCTATTCCTATCAGGGAAACTTACTGTTTGATCCTCAATTTAGAAGTACAAAGAAGAAAAGGCAAAAATATTGACCATAGTGATTTAAAGTTCAGCTGAGTTTTTCTTAGAAATCTTTCCACGTCTTACCATTGTCCTTTCATCCTAAAGTGGAGCAATTTAAATAACGTCTTTGCCAGGCCTTCCTGGTTAACAGTTAGGATATGAAAAATTTTTGGTTAGCAGAATGGCCGATTGCATATTTCTTTCACTTCATGCCTACACATTAATCAGTGTGGTAGTTAATGTATCACATGTGGTAGAGCTGATTGAAGTTCTTTAGCACTCTTATTCTGATAAAGGTATTCACCAGTGAGGAATAGCACCTTATATCACCTTCCATGTGAGGTTGTCTGTCTCTAGCTGCGTGAGGACTTACACAGGGTGGGGTGCATCTTCCAGAAGTTTGCAGTCTGAGACTTAAAACAGTGACAGACTCATTAAGATCGACAACAGTAACAAATAATTACGAAACCCCAATCATGTGCCACACACTGTATTTAGTGCAGGAGTTGTTGTTTTTTTCTTTTTTTAAACATGTTCTTTCATTTCAGGAATTCAGTCTTGAAGGGATACCAGACATGCATATTAATAATTTCAGTCTGGAGTGGTAAATGTTTGATGGAGGTATATATACTTTTTTGCTGTGGAGTCAGGAAACAGATGGTAATTATGAGTCTTTTCAGGGAGCAGTTGGGGAAAGCTTCATTGAGGAGGTGGCATGTTAGCTGGAACTTAAAGCACAAGTAGGAGGTCATCAGGCTAAAGGAAAGGAAGGGTATTACAGGCAGGAGAGAAAATAATTTGTGCAAAGCCACAAAACATGAATATGGATGACATATTTTGGCAGTGGTGGGTGGTGTGACCAGAATAGATAGCAGACTACTGTGGTCTGGATCACTGGATTGGCTCTCTCTGAGCTTCTTAGTAGGTAGGGCAAAAAGGGAAATAATCAAATTATTCCTATTAACCCTGACTTTCATGGAGGTATTATGATACAAATTCATTCCTTCTTCAATTACTCAACATATATTAATTGCTTGCCTAGTATGTGCCAGGCATCTGGCTGGACACTAATGATACTGCAAAAATAGAGATGGACTGAATCCTTAACCTCATGAAACATTAGCATCTGTGTTCTCTATTAAGTTCATTCAGTTTAGCTCATCTCACTGATTCCTTTCAATGGAGTCAAATGCTGAGGTGAGATTAAGAAAATTTGGAAATGTGTGGTGATTTTAATGTTTTACCTAGATGGGATGTGATAGCTAATTTTTTGTGTCAACTTGACTGGGCCATGGGGGCCCAGATATTTGGTTAAACATTATTCTGGATGTGGTTGTGAGGGCATTTCTGGATGCAATTAACATTTGAAGAGTTAGATGGAGTAAATTGCAGATTGCCGTCCCTAATATGGGCCTCATCTAATCAGTTAGAGGCCTGAACAAAAGGCTAAGTAAGGGAGAATTCTCTCTGCTTGACTGTGTTTGAGCTGCGGCATTGGTTTTCCTGCCTTTGGACTTAGACTGGAACTTACACCATTGGCTCTCGTGGGTATCCAGCTTGCTGACTGTACATCTTGGGACTTCTCAGCCTCCATAACTACATGAGCCAATTCCTAATATTAAATCATATATAGATAGGGGTGCCTGGCTCAGTCAGTTCAGTGTCCAACTCTTAATTTAGGCTCAGGTCATGATCTCAAGATTGCGGGATGAAGTCCTGCGGTCAGGCTCCGTGCTGGGGTGTGGAGCCTGCTTGGGATTCTCTCTCCCTCTCCTTCTACTCCTCCTCCTTCTCTCTCTCTCTCTCTCTAAAAAGAAAATGAGAAATAGATATAAATCTATTGGTTCTGTTTCTCTGGAGAACCCAGACTAATACAGGGGAATAAATGATAAAACAATGTCCAATAGCAGAACAGCTCTGCCTGGAGTTTTCTTTTTCACCCCTTAAAATACTGCAATTTATTAAGAGATCTGGCTTACAACTTAAATGGAATGTCCAGCAAGTGAAAATAGCCTGTAATTTGGGAGGGAGAACACTAAAGAGCTTCTCTTTTGATAGATCAGATGATCATTCTAATGAGTGAAAAGAAAAATGTATTGCTGCCTCTACACACCTAAAAGAAATCAAACTAAACCAAACCACAAAAAAATTGATAACATTTTTGAACAAGTTGGATGCATGTTATGAGGAAGACAGGATGTTGAGTTTCTCCAGTATTTTATGACTCTCATTTTATGAAATAGGAGTGGTCTTAACAGTTAATTGGCTCTGTAAGAAAGAATGGCTTAGGATCAACTACATCCCCAAACTGTTAATAATAGAAGATCTCAGAATTTTATACAAGATACCAATTCATTTAGCATTCCAGAGGCATATTTTGCAAGTACTTTATCTCAAGGGATTAACTACTAAGTCAAACTGCTTAAACTGAGAGATTTCTATGAGTGCTTTATTGAGATTTTAATGGCTTGGTGGGTGTTTGGTGACACTAACCTTGAAAATTTTCCAGGCTAAATTTATCTCAGTAATACCATGGTGTAGGAACTTTGGAGTCCTGGCTGTCATTTTACCTGTGCATGGGAGAGACCCAGAACTGTCTTATGTGAGAGGGAAGCTTTGGTCTTGTCTAGAATGCTTGTGTTCCCCTCCCCCATTTCCATGTATGTAAGTAGAAGTCCTTTTTATTAGGATACTTCTTAGTTAGGGTCTTCATTTTTCATTACGACATGGCATTTCTCTCCCCAGCTGGGCTGATTACGAAAGCATACGGCTCTGCCTTTAATTGGCAACATAGAATATATGCACTCTAGGCCCATGTCAGCAAATGCAGTGCCTCTTGGTCAATACTAATCAAAAGCTGAGTTATGAGATATAATTTTTATTTATGGAGCATTGACTAAAAGTCATGCAGCACATTCATTCTGGATGGATACTCTAAAATCAATCAATCCTCGAATTAGACTGTCAGAACCTAGTCCCTCATAGAACTGTTGTAATGAACTAGGCTTTGGCATTCATTATGCCTCTTCAGTGAAGCAAGTGCTAAGAAACTCAGAGGCAAATTCACGAATTAACTTAAAGAACCATAAAATGTTTGGGACACCTGGATGGCTCAGTTGTTAAGCATCTGCCTTCGGCTCAGGTCATGATCCCAGGGTCCTGGGATCGAGCCCCGCATCGAGCTCCGCATTGGCTCCCTGCTCGGCGGGAAGCCTGCTTCTCCCTCTCCCACTCCCCCTGCTTGTGTTCCTGCTCTCGCTATTTCTCTCTCTCTCTGTCAAATAAATAAATAAAATATAAAAAAAAAAGAACTGAATAATATTTATTTTGTATACAATTTTCTCTAGAGAGTCATCTGATTTAAAAAACAAATTATTGAGGTGAAACATAACATAACATTTTAAAGTGAATGATTCAGTAATCATGAATTAGTAAATTCACAATGTTGTGCAAATACCACCTCTATCTAGTTCCAAATTGTTTTATTACTCTGAGTCATCTGACTTTTTTTGCTTTATCTTTTCTTCTATTTTTTTCAATTCTTTAAAATCTTATTGTATTTCCTGCATGTCTGTAAATCATCATGAATCTTTTTTTGAATGAGGTAGGATTTTAATAAACAAATTATAAAAAAACTAATAATAAGCTCCAGTGCAGGAGACTGAAGAGGAGGAGTCAGGAAATATGAGAAGAATCAAGAAGTCATTTTGTGGAAGCCAAATGAAGAAGGAGTTTCAAGAAGAGAGTGGTTGACAGGAGCCCTTGCCAGAAAGATCAAGTAAAATAAAGATGGAAATGAGGCTGCTAAATTGATTAATTAGGAAGCCATCTGTGATTTTTGTGAAAATTGTGTCCCTGTTATGTATGGTTAGAGGTGAAACCTTGGTGAAACTTAAAAAAAAATCTACAGTGTAGTAAAATAGAAAAGAAGCTGTGGTTTGAAGGCAAAGGAAGTTTGAGGGAATTTTTTTTTTTAATGATGGGGTAGTTAAGCCAAACATAACTTAGTGGGTGGAGGAAAATTGACAGATGGTCCTGGCTTTGCAACCAGCTACGGTGTGACCTTGAGTAAGACACTTCACATTTCTAGCCTTGAGTTTCTTATCCATGAAGCACAGTAGCTTAACTAGATTATGTCTAAGATTCCTTCCAGCTTTAGTGTTCTAAAGTATAACCTTGAATAGAAGGAATGTATAAATATAATGAGAACAGTAAAGCAATTTTGAAAATACAGTAACATACTCATCATAGATACAGTATCATTTTTATTAATCTACCTGAAATGCTGATCTTTAATAAGGTTTTATGATATCATAATGAAAGAAAGGAATCCAATGGACATTTACTATCAACAACTTTACCATAAAGGTTTGCTTTGTTTTATACAGCCAACTTATTTTTTTTTATTTAAAAATTTTTTAAAAAGATTTATTTATTTATTTTAGTGAGTGTGAGAAAAAGAGAAAGAGAGAGAGAGAGTGCATAGAGACAGGCAGAGAGAGAAGGAGAGAAATCCTCAAGCAGATTCCCCCTGAGTGGAGCCCAATGTGGGGCTGCATCCCAGGACCCTGAGATCATGACTTGAGCCAAAATCAAGTCAGACCCTTAACCGAGTGAGCCACCCAGGCACCCCTACAACCAACTTTTAAATAATTTGAAAGTCAAAATAGTGGTTGATGTGGATTGTAGTGCATTATAAATGGCCATAAAGTTTTTGATACTTCTCCTATCTAGAGATAAGATCTATGTTCTCTCTTCCTGAATTGAGATGAGCAATATGGCTGTCTAGTCATTAGAATGTGAGGAAGTGACACTGTTTCTGAGCTGTTAAGAGATTGACAGCTTCCATCTTCTGGCTCTTGCAATACTGACTCTTTAAACCTATGCTGCCATGCTTTAAGGATGCTCAAGTATCCCTGTTAAAGAGACTTATATAGAAAAGAAATGAACCCCCCCCCCCACCTCCACCAGCCAACAGCTGTGGTTGAGTATTGAATTGCCAGCCATGTGAGTAAACCAATTGGAAAAAAGATGTTCAACACCTTTTAGCTTGAGATACTCTAGGTGACACAACATGGGGTAGAGAAAGCCTGTCCTCACTGATCCCTGCCCAAATTTCAGACTTATGGGCAAAATAAATGATTGCTGTTTTAAGCCACAAACTTTGGGGATGGTTTGTAGTGCAGAAACAGGTAACTGTATCATGCAGTTAAAATTTATTCACTGGTAATCATGTAAGCCAAACATAATCTTTACAGGTGGTTCTGCTTTTGTGCCAATATGTATTTGAGAAAAAACTTGTATTCCATAAAATTGCATACTAATTGCACACAGGGTTTATGAGGAAAGTAGGACTGAAGTAGACCACTCAAAACCTGTAGAATTTTGTAAAACCAGTAACAATCCTATTAAGAACATCAACCATAACATAGTAATTTCTTTGACCACAGTTATAGAAATATTTTTCTAGATGTTTCCTCTGGCAAGGGAAACAAAAGCAAAATTAAACTATTGGGAGTATACCCAAAATAAAAAGCTTTTGCACAATGAAGGAAAGCATCAACAAAACAAAAAGGCAACCTACTGAATGGAAGAAGATATTTGCAAATTATATATCCGATAGGGGGTTAATATCCAACATACATAAAGAACTTACACAACTCAACACCAAAATAACCAAATAATCCAATTAAAAAAATGGGCAGAGGAACTGAATAGATATTTTTCCAAAGAAGACATACAGATCGCAAACAGATACGTTAGAAGTTGCTCAACATCACTAATGATGAGGGAAATGCAAATTAAAACCACCGTGAGATATCACCTGACTACCTGTCAGAATGGCTAAAATAAAAAGCACAAGAAATAATAAGTGTTGGGGAAGATGTGGAGAAAAAGGAACCCTTGTGCATTGTTGGTGGGTATGCAAACTGGTGCAGCCACTGTGGAAAACACTAGTTTCCTCAAAAAATTAAAAATAGAATTACCATATGATTCAATAATCCCACTACTGGGCATTAACCCAAAGAAAATGGAAACACTAATTTGAAAAGATACATGTACCCCCATGTTTATTGCCGCATTATTTACAATAGCCAAGATATGGAAGCAACTCAAGTGTCCATTGACAGATGAAGGGATAAAGAAGATATGAGATATATATATATATATATATATACACACACACACATACACACAATGGAATATTACTCAGTCATAAAAAGAATGAAATCTTGCCATTTGCAATAACATAGATAGACCTAGAATGTATAATGCTAAGTGAAATAAGTCAGATATTAAAGATAAGTACCATATGATTTAGCTCTTATGTGGAATTTAAGAAACAGTAAATGAACTAAGTAAAAGAGAGACAAACAAAAAAATAGGCTCTTAAACACAGAGGAAAAATTGTTGGTTACCAGATGGGAGGTGCATGGGGGGGATGGGTGAAATAGATAATGGGGAGTAAGAGTACATTTATCTTGATGAGCACTGAGAAATGTATAGAATTGTTGAATCATTATATTGTACACTTGAAACTAATATAACACTGTATGTTAATTATACTTGAATTAAAAAAATAAATTTTAAAAAGAATTAAAAAAATTAAAAGAAATCAGCTATAACAAATCTCCTGTGTCATTTGCACTTAGAATCACAGTTCATCCTTATTAGCCTTATGTCCTGGGGTTCATGTTTCCTTAAAGACATTTTTATGTATAGTTTCACCAGAGAGCTATATAAAGTGGAAAGCATAGGGATTCCTGAAGCCACTAAATCAGCTCCTTCTTGCACTAAAAAAAGACTCTGCTGCAGAATTTTCATTTTTTTTCTTAAAGTCTTCATAAATTGCTAAAAATTCCTTTTTAACTGTGATAAAGTTGAACTCTTCAAAAATGAAGTTTTGGAAATTCAAAAGTGAACCTAGAGGATTTCAATGTTTACTGACATCCTTACTTTTCAATTACACATGAGCTAATTGACACTAAGGAAACCTATGTAGCAGAACAGATGGTATGAATGGTCAGCCTGTATATGGCGAACAGAATACATATATTGACTATAAAGGCCCAATACTGTGTTGCCATAGTCCCTTGTCCCTTATGACTTACCTTGTCCTGATGGACTCTAAGTTTCGAAGCCTGGTAGAGATGGCTGCTGTGTGTGTGTGGCAGCAGGTGGTACTGCTTTGGTTTCAGCTTCTTTCACCAGATCCATCAGGAAAGTGTTGTCCGTGCTCTCTGTGAGCCTAGGGCCCAGAGCTGAGGGAAGGACACCGAGGGTGTCCTCCTCTTCAGAAGAGGGTGGTTCAATGGATTGCTCTTCTTTTGGAAATGCTGATGTGAGGAAACCTTCTCCTGAGTTGAGAATGACTTTACCACTAGTCTTTGAGGTAGTGTAATAGAGGGATTCCTCATAGAGGATGTAGTCAGCTAACACAGACTTTGTGGTAAAAAAACTCACCAGGTATACTGTGTCCTGTTCTGCCCACTGTCTCAAGCCTGGATTGACCAAGAGGAAGTTCTGGACTCAAAGTAGCATCCTGAAGAATGAATTGAGAAAGACATGTTGAGAAGTGACCTTTCCCTGTATATGAGAAGGGCTACACTCTGTATTTTTTCTTTCATTTAAATTTAAGCAATCATTTTGTAGTTGACTTGAATCTACTATGGATTCTTTTTTTTTTCTACTATGGATTCTGATATAGGTTCTGATATAGAAATTTGTCATGAAAGGAAAGCATGCATTGATACAGTGGCAAAATATGATCAATTGCCTTCTTGGCTAGCTGAGTCTGCCTGGGTAGGGTGAACTAATAACTGAAATACTCTGAATTGTCTATCATGTTGGAATTTATGAATTCCTTCATTTAAAGAAGGAATACAGCTTAGTCAGCACTTCAATTTATGAATACCCCAGTGACAACTCTTGGCATAAATTAAGTGGACATAGCTTTAAATGAAGTACAAAAATTATTACAGAATTTATTATTTTATTTTATTTTTTTAAAAGATTTTATTTATTTGACAGAGAGAGCACAAGCAGAGGGAGAGAGAGGAAGAAGCAGGCTCCCTGCTGAGCAAGGAGCCCGATGTGGGACTTGATCCTAGGACCCTGGGATCATGACCCGGGCCAAAAGCAGCCGCTTAACCGACTGAGCCACCCAGGGATCCCAGAATTTATTATTTTATTTTGAAGACATTATACTTATGAAATCCTCATAAATAAATACAGGTAAGACCTTAAGACTTAAGAACAAGCTTATAAATATGCTTATGTTTATATCTATTTCCAAAAGTCAATATTAAATTATATATTCTGCTTTAAGTATTCTTTTCAGTTCATGAACATGTGTTTGTTTTATCAAAACAGCAAGTCCTGACACTAAGTGAAACAAAAATCTAACAACATTGAAGAAAACTTTGAATTTTAGGGTATTTGAAATGCAAGTTGTATCATATTTTATTAATACAGAAACAGGAAGTGGGCAACAAAGTATTGCCTATAAGATAGAAAAAAATTATAATTAGCATTGCAAAGAAGATTTTGCTCTGTTCAGTCTTTAAACTGATTTTTTTTTTTTTGATGGAAGCTTTTGAGGCTTTGTTCCTATTTGAAGAACAAAAGAACAACAAACTCACTTACCTTTGTGATATCAGCAAGGAGTGTAGGCAGCACTGAGTGGAAGTCAGGATCGAAGCCTGGCATTGACCCAAAAAATTCTGCAGGTGAAAAATCACAAGGTTTGAGTATTTCTTTCTTTTTCTTTTTTTCTTTTGTGGTTGGGCACTAAAACAGTCAGGGTTGAAAAATGTGGCAATAATCAGTTTTTAAGGACTGGAATAGCAAATCATTAAGAAATCAGCATCACATAAAGTAATGGTCATTGATGTGAATGATATATTGGAGGACAGATGCAAGGGGTACATCTTATATGTTTATGTGATAAGAACAGTTATTAAAGTGGATTTTTAGGGTGCTTAGTTTTATTGTATAGATTTGGATCAGGCAGGTAAGTTGATTGGCTAGGCCAGTGGGGATGAAGATATAATGAAGCTCACAAAAAGAAATAGCTAGAATAACACTGGAACCAAGGACCATTTGCAGAGTCCTACTTCCACCTTGAAGCCTGATTCTCAGAATATCCAAGAAGGTTGAACAGAGACAAACCAGAGTACCAGATAATCTCTAAAATGAGTCTGAAGCTCACCTTTTCTTGCCTAGGAGATTCCTTTGCCCTGCATGTTGTCCCAAGGGACATTTTGATGTTTTCCAGTGTTGAGTTTGACTATCTAAACCAGAGAAATAGAACTAACAGAGAATGCCAGTTTCATGCTGTGTCATACTAAAATAGCATTTCTAGTGTTCATCTATTATGCCAAGAGTGCTGGGCATAACGAGGAGTTCTAGGCTCATGGGTCCCTCCAGATACCCTCTGAGAATCCTGAGTGTGCCTGATGATCTTGTTGAATTTTTTAGATCCACTCTCCTCTCCTCTCCCTGCTATTCTATGCCCTAGGAGGTTGATTTATATGGACTCTATCAATGGCTTTTTGCCCTCTGGTCTTGGGAAGGCTTAGATCATTAGGCAAACCCTTCATGCCTAGAGGCAGTAATGGGTCTTGCTGCTCAAGCACTAGGGAACTTTCCTGTTCTTTTGTGTATTAGGAAAAACTTTATAAACCGTTCCTTTATCAAACTCTCCTCATGTTATCCCAGTTTGAATGGCCATCTGTTTCCTTCTGGGACTCAACCAATTTACTAGGTGAGGGAATCTGTTTGGGTTGTGCCAATGGAACAGAACTGTCCATGGGTGCTTCTTTACACCTGGACTCCACCGGATGACTGTGGCTAACTACTGAACTGAAACTCTGGGCTTCTCCTAGACCTATTCTTGATGTGAAGTAGCACCAAGAGCTCATCAAATGACATGCAGGTTGGAGTGAGGAAAGAGAAATTATACCACTCATGATGTTCCTGTCACAGAAATGATTGACTCTATAAGGCCCAAGTTGAAATGATAGTGACCATGAGACATTCGCACCTACTAATGTTGCTGTTGGAATGAGGATAAAACCAGAACTATGAAATCACCAACTGACCATCAGCGAACTGAATTGTTTCCACATCCAAGGATTTGTCTTCCTCCAGTGCTCTGCTGATCAGTTTTTTGAGGTCTAAAGCTGTCAGATAGATTTCTGGTTGCTTGTCCTCCTCCATCATTCCATGAGGGACTCCTTCACTCTCAATTTTGTTGGAATCAAAAGACAGGAGGTCACTTGCAGGGCTTTTTACTTCTGCACTGTCTCTCTTAAAGATGGCCATAAGTCGTGTCTCTATGGAGCTTGAACTGTAGACAGCAGAGGACACATTCCACCCAAACCCATTGTTACATGCTTTATAAAGAGAGTAATTATGTTGCTATAAAGATTTCAGACAGCTTCATCCTCTTTCCTGATGGGTTCTTAAAAAATATCCCACTTCAAAACTAGTTTAAATGTTTATTAAAAATTTGAAATGTGGAAGAAGAACTGACATATATTTTAGTTGTTAGACAGAATGCCAGGATGGGGGTTAAGTCCAGCTTGAAGACTGGCTACTAACTGAATCAAGTGATCATAGATTTTTACTTTATTCTTTATGAAAAAGTATTAATTGTCAAGAGTTGCTATTATCCACCAGTGTTTTTGGTGGCCTTATAAGTAAAGTCATGAAGTGCCAATCAGCAAGAAGGATGAATTGTCCTTTTTTCTACAAATAGCCTTCTGTAGGAGGGTCTATGAAATAGCAGCATAGGATACAGCAATGGGACAGTAGTATGTACATATCATAACCAAGTCAAAGCTTCAATTCTTTTTTTTTAATATTATTTATTTATTTGATAGAGAGAGAGCACAAGCAGAGGGAGCGGCAGGCAGAGGGAGAGGGAGAAGCAGGCTCCCCACTGAGCAGGGAGCCCAATATGGGGCTCGATCCCAGGACCCTGGGATCATGACCTGAGCCAAAGGCAGACACTTAACTGACTGAGCCACCCAGGCGTCCCAAAGCTTCAATTCTTAACGTTATTTCTCTTCTACTTCTTTCAAGAAATATTTTTTAATTAAAAAACAAAATTCTAAATCAAACATAATTTTTTTCCTTCAAGCTGCTTTTAAGATATCTTAGAAGAAAGGTGTGAGAAAAGAGAAAGGGAAGTAGTATATAATTAACCATATTTATTATTGTATTTATTGGCTTGATGCCTTTTTGCATATAAAAATGAAATAGGAATCTCCATAACTCTTTCCTCTCGGATCAGGTTTACCTTTTAGTTTATGCCATAAATCCACACAGAGAGATGCACAAGTGTTTTAAAGCCACAGGAACTGATCATGTGTACTCTTGGCAGTTCTTTGGGCCACACAATCAGTCAGAGTCTACAGTTCATTATTTCACTAGTCAATTAGAGAAGCCAAAGCTGGATTCTTATTACTGAGCTCTCCAAGGTATAGTGGGCTCTGTCTCAATTCAAACTGACCTTGGAACCAAGGAGCAAATTAGTTTCTCTGCTTTATTCCAGACTTAGGTTGGCTGCTTGTACAAGTGTGCATTCAGACAGACAATTTCCCATCACAAATGATATTTAAGAAATTGTTAAAACATGCTTGCCTCACAGAAATGTGTTTTTATGTTTTTCTAATTAGATTTCGAGTTTTACAGAATACACTTTCACTGATCAAATCATTGTTTACATACTTATCTCATGTAGTGATTTTGACTGGAGTTTTTTTCTACTACTGAGTAACTGATCAATTACTCTCATTTAAATAAGACACCAATAAAAAGTCATTGGCTTATCCCAGACTTTGTATGTAAAAATTATTTGTAAAAGATCAGCATATAAATTTGTGGGGGAAAAGGTACTATATTTCAAAACATCAGGAAATCCAAATTACCCATCTCTTCCTTTCTTTGGTCTTCATTTCACCATATGCAATGGGAACATGCAAGGGAGAAAGAATTTTTATGAGATTTATTAAGACATTTATTGAATCATTTCATATACCAGAGAGAGAAACAGAGAGAGAGAAAGAGAGAGAGAGAGAGAGAGATTTCTTTCCATTGTCTTCCATGTTTGCCCAGAACTTTGAAGGAAATACATAAACTGCCATCAGAATTTGGATGGGAATTTTGAGAGCCATATGAATCTCAGGAAGTAAACAGAATTATATGATGTTTCTGATTAGGATTCAATCTTTGTTCAAAGATTGTATATACTTTTTATTTTTATTTTTTTTAATTTAAATTCAATTAGCCAACATATAGTACATCATTTTTCTCAAATGTAGTGTTCAACATGTACTTTTGGTTCTCTTTGTAAACTCTTTGATTTCTTCATATTCTTCCCAAAGAGGTGGCAAATATATCATAAACACCTTACATTTTGGGTGGTGCTGGTGCCAGGAAGTTTTTAAAGAAAGTATTTTATAAATGAATTTCTCACCCTCTGAGTAGCATTAAATGATTAATTTAATCCTGGAAGTAATTTATCTGAGACTGGACACTGGAACTGGTGTTTTGTTGACTGATTATTTTTCAAATTGCTTTAATCAGTAAGCATTGAGGGAATAGTACAATTCATCATGGAACAGGTTGCAAGAAAAATAAACACCTGTTTACTGAGTGGGTGGTCTGCACCAGACAGTTTATATGCATCCTCATTTAATCTTTTCAACAACATAATCCCCATTTTACAGAAAAAGGAACACATATACAGAGGGGAAGTTGTTAGCTGGAAGGTGGCAGAGCCAGGAGTCGAACCCTGTCCTGCTTGACTTCAAGCCTGGGCCCGTTTTCTATGCCATTACCGGCCCATGCCTCAAAAGAGGCCATTTGGTCATCAAACTGACAAATAGATTTTGGACTCCTCTGGGCATATATATGAATTCAGTTTAAAAGCTATATTCAGCTTTCTCATCTTACATTTCAAATGATATTTGTTGACAAAGACATTCTACACATGTGATGGGATTTGTGTTGCTGCTCTTTCTGCCTGGAGTATGAATTCATTTAACTTTTTTTTTTAAGGTTTTATTTATTTATTTGACAGAGAGAGAGAGCACAAGTCGGCAGAGTGGCAGGCAGAGGAAGAGGGAGAGGGAGAAGCAGACTCCCCTGATGAGCAGGGAGCCCGATGCTGCGGCCCGATCCCAGGACAATGGGATCATGACCTGAGCCGAAGGCAGACGCTTAGCCGACTGAGTCACCCAGGCGCCCCTGAATTCATTTAACTTTTATCCCTTGATAAAATATGACTGAAATAGACTGCTACTACTTTCTTTCTCTGGAAGCAGGGGAGAATCTATGACTTTATCATTGGGGCTGCTCTGTGGGAGGGAATTCTGTACCAACTAGACATTCATTTAGGGCCTACCCCCTGCTTCTTTTAGCAGTGGCTTGTAGTTTGGAGAAAGGCAGGGCTCCCTGAGCCAAGACCCTAGTCCTGCTCATTTAAAAAAAAATGTATATTGCATTGAAATATAATTGTCATGCAACAAACTGCACATGTTGAAGGTGTACAATTTGATCTAAGTTTGATACTATACACCTGTGCAACCATTACCACAATCAAATTAATTCCTCCCAAAGGTTTACTCATGCCCCTTTGAAACCCTTCCCTCCTATCCTTTCTGTCTCACCCTCCCCAAGCAACGACTGATCTGTTTTTCTGTCATTACAGATTAGTTTGTGTGTTCTAGAGTTACATATAAATGGAATAATAATATACTCCCTCTCCTCTGGCTTCCTTCACTCAATATAGTTATTCTGAGATGAAACCATATTGTTGTGTATTCTAATAGTTCCTTCCTCTGCTGAGTAGTAGTCTACGGTAACAATAGTCCACAATTTGTGTTATCTTTTGCTCCGTTGATGGACATTTGGGTTGTTTCCAGTCCTCAGCTGTTCCAAATAAAGCTGCTATGGACATTTATGAACTAGTCTTTGAAGGAGTATACCCTCCAACCAAATTAAATGATTGTTAATAGTTTCCCATATTTGCTGTAAGAGATAAAGCAGTATTTAAAGTGGATCTTTTTCTGTTCGTCCTTATCATTGTGTTAATAATAGATGTCCTCAAAACTTCCCAGTTGTGTTGGGAGAATCAAATAAGGTCACTAATAAAAAACATACTTATTAAATTGTAGATCAGGTTTTATACAAATGAGCCGACACCAAGATAGTATCAGGAGATTCATAGGGTTTTAGGGGATCTGGCTCCATGAGAAAGTAATTTCCTTCATACTAAGTTTACTATATTCTGAGCATTGTTAGTTATGATTAAAAGCTTGCCACACTCGTAAGCATATTGTTTATAATATTCAGGGTCAAAATGTTTTCTGGGAGACTAAATATTCATTCCATAATGGAAATCATTGGGAATATATGGTCAAATTTACTTTATAAGCATATTTGGCAGAAATAAGAATAAAGTCTTACAGAGATAAACACATGGGGAAAATGCAGCTTCAGTGGATATACCTTTTTTACCTTGTGAAATTGCATCATCCCAACATTTTTGTTTTCTTCTGAAATAGATTTTTTTTATTAGTTTTTCATTTATTTGAAGGGAGGGCTTAATGAGCAATTTGAACATTCACCAAGAGGACTGTTCGTATCATTTCCTTCAGCTTTAAATGAAACATCTGCTCTTTAGCTGCAGTGGCTTGTCCAGAAGACCTTGCCATCTATGCAGAATATTCTACTATCACCTTTTATTTCTCTCTAATCCATCTGATTTCACATGGACTATTGTGGAGCAGCATCTTGAAATAAAGAAAAATGAGTCTGCTGTGGTACATATTAAAGTTTTCATCTTTTATAACTTTCACTTTTCAATACTTTCTTCCTCTGGAGTCATACAAATCAGAGGGGCCTGATAGCTTTGAAAGGAAAGAACCGGTGGAGATCGCCCAGAAGCTATTCTTCATGAGTATGGAAACTTGCTCTGGGCACCTTCTAGCTTTAAGACAATAGACGGTGGAGGGCAGGAAGTACTTTGGGGGAGGCCTTCTCTACCCACTTTACAAATCCCCCTTGGGGCAGGGAGTCACGTTCTGATACACCAGGGCTGACATATACCCTGTGGCACATTTAAAAAAATATATTATGACCCTGCCTGTAGATGTTTTGAATGAGAACTTAGAAAGAGGATGCAAAACTGCTTGCCAAAAATCATGAACCCACCCAGATTATAGAGTGTTGAGATGCTAATGGATATAGGCCTGCTTGTGGGGAAGCCAGGGGAACATAACTCAACCCCACTTTGGCATGGCACTATTCTTTAATTTCATTTCCTTTATTTAAAATTGTAATTTAATAATTGTTGCGTGGTAATGCATTACTATAGCTCAGATGTCAAAATGATAATAAAATGTATATTTTGGGAAGTATTGTTTCCGCCTCTGTCCCTTTCTACCCCATTCCTTCAACTTCCTTATCCCCATAGGTACTACTTTTTATTAGTTTCACCTGATTCCCTAGGGTCGGCCTGATTTATTTCAATGATGATGATATTTAACATTCAACAGGGAACCAGGCAATCAGACACCAAGGTAACTAATTGCTTCTTCTTTTGACCTGTCTCTACTGAGGTGTTCTCCTAAGAGGTTCATTAATAACATTGCCAAGGATAGCAGATGAGCTCTCTATAGAGAGCAGTGTTTCTGACTCCAGAGGGAGGAAGGAATACAGCTCCTGTGTTATTCCTTAAAAAAATCACCTAGAGTCATGTTCTAATTAGACAATTCCTTTATCTGAAATGTATTCAGTTTTCAGGATCTGGCAGGGCTAAACAACTTGGGGACGGGAGGAAGAACCTTATAATCCTCATGACACTGCTTTTAAAAAAGGACAGGGAGAAAGTAATTTAAAAATTGAGAAGAGTCCGATTCTCTTACCTAAATCCTAGCACATGGATTTCTTTGAATCCTGGAAGTTTCTTAAATGCCTTTTCCATCTGTAGAAAGAAAGAAATTTATGAAACACTCTTTGGCTCTACTGGTCAGATCTTGCCTAACTAAAAAAAAGCCTAAACACTTTTGATGAGTTTGGGGAAAAATATGAAAATGGAAAAGTGAAGCAACTATTGAGGCCAAACTCTTTGTTCTTAGTTATTTTCTCTGAAATCCAGAGGAAAGTGTTTTGCTATTTATTTAAAAGCTGCAATTGGGGGTGCCTCAATGGCTCAGTTATTTAAACATCGGACTCTTGATTTTGGCTCAGGTCATGATCTCAGTGGAGCCTGCTTAAGATTCTCTTTCTCCCTCTCCCTCTGCCTCTCCCCACCCCACACTTTCTCTTTCTCTTAAAAAAAAAAAAAAGCTGCAATTGGGTAGTTCTGACCCACTTTAATGGTTACTTTAAATAGAATATGAAATAACTTTAAGGTGGTACTTGGAAGAAATTTTTTTGGCTACAGTATTTTTATTTATACACAGAATAACTATCATATTTTCTGAGTTGAATGAGATGATTTGGAAAATATAATGTTAAAGAGATTACTAAAATTAAAATGGCGCTGTAACTAAATAAAATGGTACAAGCAGACTCTAACAAGTTAGATTCACATGTAGATTTATGTGGACTTTACAATAAATTTTCTTAATTAGTTTGACCTTGCTAATGAGGCATATTATCAGAATATTTTACAATTGCTATACTCAATGACTCCTGACCCACTACAGTCTGGCTTCTGCCTCTGACTTTGCCCAAGAGGGAGGATTTTCTCCAGGCTGTTGCCTCCTGGCTCTCTCCAAATCCACTGGCATTTTCCATTCCTCTTCCACAGTGTGCCTGCTTTTTCTTCTGGTTCTTCTTCTATCTCAAGGACCACTTTCTTAGTCTTCTTTACTCCATCTTATTCTTGTCTGCACTTTCTACTTCAAATATAAAGACTCTGGAAGTTTGCATTCTCAGCCTCCTATCTCACTCTCCCACTTATTCAGTAATCTTGACTGTAGGGACCCTGCTAGGCTCTGGGGACACACTGCCACATCGATGGGCACTGCCCCATCCAGCTCACTCCTGTGCAGGCTGGGAGGCAAGAGAGACCAAGAGGAAGGGATTCATTAGTAGTGAAGCTCGGAGGGGAGCTCAGGGTGAAAGTGAGGCTGAACAGGTAAGCAGGGACCTGGTCCTTTCTTCCCTGTGCCCCCCCTCCTCTGCCGCTCCTCGGGGGATCTCATTTTCTCCCATGGCTTCAGTGATCACCTGAGACCTAGCTTTGAGTTCTACACATGAATATCCCAACTTGGTCAATAATTAAATATGTCCAAACCAGAGTCATTCTCTTCTTTCCAAATCTGCCTTTCCTCCTGGGCTCTCTATCTTAGTCAGGTTCATAAACACTTATTGTGCATCTTCCATGCCAGAAAACCCAGCAACCCTAATACCTTCCTTCTGTTCCCCTCACACCCAGTCACCAACTCCTGGTGGTTTGAATCCCATATACATTTTGTTTCCACCATGTTCTTAATCCCATGGCAGGCATACCCTTCGCATCTCCCCTCCTATATTGTTGAAAGGGTTTTCTTGGTATGCGTGAGGAAAGGAAGGAGAAATTTTGGGGGAGGGATATGTTGGGGCAGGAGAAAAAGGAGGAGATGTCTCCTTGACCACATTTTTTATTTCCAAGGGTAATCATTCCATACCTGTTGTTCTTTACTAAAAATCCCTTGATGGGCTGCACTGCCCTTTGAAGAAGGTCCAGTTCTTTAGAATGGCATTTAAGACCCTCCACAATCTACAGCCTCCATTCCCCAAGTACTTTATCATTTGTTCTTCCTGCCATCATTACCCCCTTGGTCAATATTGGATCCTCTAGTCTCACTAAACCAAGGCCTCTCTCTCCTCAAATACAACATATACTTCCTCCAGACTTCTATGACTTTTTTCCCCTTTAGCCCAAGATGCAACGTCTACCTTCTGCTTTTTGACTTCCCACGCCCCCATCTTTCAAAGCCAGCTCAAATGCATTCTTTATTTTTTTAAAGATTGTATTTATTTATTTGAGAGAGATAGAGAAGGGTGGGGGAGAGGGAGAGCAGACAGCATGAGCAGGGGGAGAAGCAGGTTCCCTGCTGAGCAGGAAGCCTTATGCAAGGGTCAATCCCAGGACCCTGAGATCAGGACCTGAGCCAAAGGCAGATGCTTAACCGACTGAGCCACCCAGGTACCCTAAACACATTCTCTATTGAAAAGCATCTGTAGAGCCCTGAAGTCAGGCTCAATTATTTCTTCTCCCTACTACTCTAGAACTTATTACAGTATGTCCCATAAAACAGTCTATGAGCTGCATGATGTCTCCCTCTCTGAGATTATGCTCCTTGGGCTCAGGGACCATGTCTTATTTACTCATCTTCATCTCCCTCCCTCTCAGTACCTAGCAGATCATCTTCCACATAGTAGGGACTCAGCAAATTTTGTTTAATTGACTTGAGTGCCTCTCTTCATTCTCTAAACTCATCGACATGCCACTGCATTGTCACTGTACCTAAAATTACTGCTGACTCTACATTATCTATGCCAAGGACTAGGGCAGTGATGCACAGATAATCCCTAAATCACTTACACTGGGCTTGGAAATCCATCACGGATTTCTTTTTCCAGCAGACTGCTTTACCTCCTAAATCATATTTTCTTGCATCAATGTTAAAAATAGTTTTAATCCCCTGAGTATTTAGTAACTGCAGTGATGAAGGTAGGCCAGCTTTTGGGTGGTGAGGTAGCTGTGTAGTCTTGAGTTTAAATACTGGTTCTGCTACTTTCTAGCTGTAAGGCCTTGAGTTTATTGCTCAGTCTCTCTGAATCTGATCTCCTTAGCCAAAAAGGGATAACAATACCTATATTGTGAGGTTCCTATAAGGAATAACTAATCAGTGCCTGACACACAATGGGCAAAGAGTCGATGCTATTGCATTATTGATTTACTTAGTCTTTCTCTCTCCTACTGGATTATTAGCTCCTTAATAGCCCAATTTTCTTTTACTTCCTCAGTGGCCACATACCATGGAGGCTGACAAGAGCAGACAGAGCAAGCCTTCGGTCAGTTGTTTTTGAAAGACTCAATGGGGGGAAGGACAGGGTGAGGGTCCCCTTAGGGGTCTGGGGCAGGGAGCCTGAGTAATATGTTTCTGTGCCTCCACTACCATCCCCACCACAGGTTTAACAGAGGAGAGCTAGGAGTTTAGGTGATGTGGATCTGGTCTTTATTACGGGGGCAGGTAGGAGGGAGCTATGTACGTGCTTCAGGTCTGTTCTGGCCTCCTGTGACAAATGGCTCTGGGGCCACAAGGCATTTGTCATGCCATTCCAGTAACAACACCTGGGACTGAACGTTTAAGTGTGAGCAGCAGTTTCTGGAGAAGAAAATTCAGACCCTGACTTGTTCCTCTTTCTTGTCCAGGGTATCAGACATGCTGTTATACGGATGAAAACAATCAATCAAGCACAGAACTGCTTCCAGAGAAGCCCACAGCTGCAGCATGGGCAGCAGGGAACATCCCCAGGGAGAGCCGTCCTGCCCTCCAGGAGTGCTCCACAGCCCTGGCTCCGGTGGAGGGGAATTCTGCTTATTGTCCATGTCCTCTTTGTGAACCTGCCTGTGATTGATTAAGAGTCAGCTCTGCTTAGGAGGGTGCAGAAGACATCTGGGGAGGAGATGACAAAGGCCTCCAGTTAATTCTGCTAAATAATCTTCTGGGGACCTTCCAATCATGGAGTGCTAACCACTAAATTGCTAATTAAGTGCCCAGTTAACCTTATTAATAATACTAACTGCACAGGGGCCTCCTTGATTCTGCTGGAATGTATGTTAACGGGGCTATAAAAAGGCAGCCGTGTTGAGTTCTCTTGAATGTTTGCACAGGAGAAAGCATTCAGACAACAACTAAGCATTCCTTTTGACATCTGTATTAAATTGCTCATTAGGTTTATTGTGGAAATTAAATTACTGCAAAGCACTGTCCGTTAATTCCTGATGAGGCCTGAATGGCTGTGCTGATGCACGTATGGGCTGTGGTGGAGCTGCTTAGTTATGTGTTGGCAGGCTGCTAGGTGGTCTGGATTGCTCAGGAGCCTGGAAAGGGAACAGATGCTCTAAGCAGAGGGGCTCCATTTCAGAGAAGCCAGCAACCATGCAGAGGAACCAGCAGGACTGATGTGATGGGTCTCCGGAACAGACCGAGCAAGACATCATCTTTTGGCTAATGAGGTTTTCAGAGTCTAGAATGGACATGTTTATTTGATGACGGTACAAAAATCCCCGCCTCCTAGATATTTATTTGGGAAAAAGTAGGAAGTATAGCATAATAGTTAAGAACAGGGGTTCTGGTGCCAGGCTGCTTGGGTTTGAATCTTGGCCAACTATCCAATTTTGAAGATACTCTGACTATACTAAGAACTTTCTGAAAAGAATATTTCAAAGAACAAATAGGAAGTTAAAGGATTATTCTTTAATTCATTCTATCTAATAATCCATGTCTAAGTACTTCTCTGGTTCATAAACAGCCCATGCTGATGCTTTCTCTTTGAAGTTTGTAGAAATGATTCTTTACATTTTATTGACTGAACGGTGATGCAGGGAGTGGTTGGAGGTTTAAAATTTTTGCTTATTCATCTTCTCTCCAGTTGAGAGGAAGTAAGCCTTGAATTCTCCACATATGAGAAATAGGGGCCTGTGGGTTCCCTGGCCATGCTGTGTGAGATGCTTGGGTTATCCATAAATGTAAGTCATGGTTATGTTATCTTATGAATGCATCTATTTTTCAGTTGCACTTCTACAATTACTGAATAGTTAAGTGCATCCCAACTCCGTATTAGCAGGTAAGTCCTCAGAGATAAAGAAACTGTTCCTGCCCTCAAGGGGACACCCAGAGCCTGAAGGCAGTGAGGGTGAAGAGATGAAGAGGGAGAAAGGGAGACAAGAAAGGCCATTGACGTGTAAACAAACAATCTCAAGACAGGGTGATAACTGCTGTGACAGCAGTGGGTACTGTGTGTTAGCTCAGAGGAGAGGTACTGAACCCAGGATGGCTGGAGAGAAATTTCCTTGATGAAGTTTGTAAAATGAAACCCAGGGAAAGGACACTGAAGACAGAGGGGGCAGCATATGGAAAGGCTAAAGGTGAGAAGAGATTTGCAAGCAGTTTGTATGTCCTGTAGTGTGCAAAGGAGGGGGATGGGTAGGAGCTAGTGTTAAGATGAGGCTGGAAAGGAAGGCAGGACTCTTATCATGGTGCATAGAAGCCACGGTCAGCACAGAGCTTTGGATTCCTCCTGCGGCAAGTGAAGAGGTGGGCAGAGCTGATGACGGTCAGAGATGGAAGAGATATCTTGGGATAGCTCCTGAGTTTACTGGATGGCATGGACAACATAACTGCCCTTCACTTTCACCCATGAAAAATGTCAGGGCTTGAAATTGCATTAAACCGCAAAAGTGGAAATATTATGTAAGACATTATGGGTTAAAAATTCGTATTTCAACCCAGCATATTCCCTAGTTGGTGCTTACATGAACATTTTAGAGCTTTAGAATATGTGCTTAGTGACTTTCAGTTAAAGGAGATTTAAAAACCTACTAATATTTAAAGAAAACCTAAATGTAAGTGACTTTTAAGATAGAGAAGCTAGAATAGAAAAACTTTCCTAGAGATCCATTTGCCCTAACATTTTGGGACCTATTGCAGTTTTTGATTTCTTTCTTTATTTTATTTTATTTATTTATTGAGAGAGAGAGAGAATGATAGAGAGAGAGCATGAGAGGGAGGAGGGTCAGAGGGAGAAGCAGACTCCCTGCTGAGCAAGGAGCCCGATGTGGGACTTGATCCTGGTACTCCAGGATCATGACCTGAGCCGGAGGCAGTCGCTTAATGAACTGAGCCACCCAGGCACCCCTTTGATTTCTTTCTAATGGTTAAAAATGAAGGCCTAGTTACAAGAAGTTGGAACTATTAGCTCAAATGGTTTAGGTCCTGCTGGCTCTCAGATTCTGACTCATGACTTGGGCTGTGGTTGTGTGGGGTGGGTTCACTTACCTGGAGTTGAGACTTTGCTGCCAGCTCCTGATAATACTGGGACTGGGAGTCAGTGAGTTCTGCCTTGAACTTCTGATTTGCCAGAGTGATGCTCAGCTCCACCTTCTGCTCCAGTGGGCCCTTGGATACCTTAGTGGATTCAATTTTTCTTTCCTAAATTAAAAAACAAAAGTCTTCTATTAATGTAAAGCATAGGCATAGAGTAATATTAAATAATATATATTGATATTGTCTCAAGAAGTGTATTATGAAGGCTCAAGTGCTTTTAGAATTGAAATCCTATTAACTAGAAGTGTCCTCTGAATTTCATTGAGAGACAAAGTACCAAAACTCCAATAAGTTAACTGTTTAGAATCCTTGAGAACACTGCAATTTTATGACTATGTGCTCTTCATGAAAGCATTTACACATATAGACACACCCATAATTCATATACACTGCCAGAGCATCATTGGGATCGTGCCACATTCTTGTGTAACTTTATGAATACTCTTTGATGAGGATCGGATTACCCAAAATAACCTAAGGATGCTGAGATATTAATACAATCTTTTTTAGAGAAGAGTCTAGACTTGTTTAATGAGACCATTTGTGCTTAAACTTCACATTGAAACTAGTTAGTAAGCACCGTCAGGTCAAGAGAGGGTTTGAAATATCTCTCAGAAGGAATGGCGTATTTGGGCCACCTTTGGTAGCATGTGACTTAGAAGAGAAGCACTCCTCTGAGGAGCTGGATTTGGCCTCTGATCACAAGGGGGCCAGGGGTCATCCTTCTTGCCGTCTGGACTGGGAATAGGCAGGAGTCTCACTGTTCTGAATTCACCTGGGCTCCCAGGGTACAGAGCAAGCCTAGAGCTGGGTTTCAAACTTGGGGTTTGACAGATTTTCAATATTGGGTAGCCAGATGATCATGAAATCTGAACAGCTTTCTTGAAAGAGTAAAAAACATGTCTGTAGAAAACGGAATGTCTTTGGTAATGTACATATTCTCTTATTAGTGAAATTAGAGCTGTGGAGGCTGAAAGAGACCAACCAATGGAAAATGACATGAGGGACAAATCTCATGTGGGTGGTAGTTTCTCCTCATTTCTTATCACAAGGTCCTCTCTTCCATGGGACAGCAGCATAGCCTCTAACCTTAATAGGGCACACAGAGGATGTAGATTCACACTTGCCAGACTACTGATGTTTGTTTAACAAAAAGATTTCATTCATTCATTCATTGAAGTAACACACATTAAGCATTTATATGGGTATAGAACAGTGCTAGGACATATGGGAAGTTAAAAGAAAAATATGGCACATGGTATTATCCTCTAGAAGCTTACCATTTCACTAGGCATATTTAAAGTTCACACGAGACATTTAAATAAATTCTTTAGATGTATTAGTGAGAAGTCTTGTAATTTATCCTTAGTCACTGGATTACTTTTCCATGCTTCTCACCCATTATCCTCAGTAATACTCTATTACCTATGGAATAAAAATCCAAACTTTTTTCCTGACATGAAGGCTCTCTCCAGTCTGATCCCAATCTGCTTGAACAATTTTATTTATTTTTTATTTTTTATACATTTTTTTCATTAAAATTTGTGTTTTTGTTTTATTAAACTACTGAGTAGGCCCAGGTAGTATATCCTATTTTTTAAAAGTTTTTATTTTAATTCCAGTTAGTTAAATTACACTGTTATATTAGTTTCAGGTGTACAATATAGTGATTCAACATTACCATACATCACCCTGTGCTCATCATGACAAGTTCACTCCTTAATCCCCATCACCTATTTCACCCATCCCCCAACCCACCTCCCCTCTGGTAACCATCAGTTTGTTCTCTATAGTTCAGAGTCTGTTTCTTGGTTTCTCTCTCTTTCTCTCTCTTCCCCCCCACCATGTTCATCTGTTTCATTTCTTAAATTCCACATGTGAGTGAAATCATATGGTATTTGTCTTTCTCTGACTGACTTATTTAGCTTAGCATTATGCTCTCTAGCTCCACCCAGATCCTTGCAAATGGCAAGATTTCATTCTTTTTGATGGCTGAGTAATATTCCATTGCATACATATACACTACATCTTCTTTACCCATTCATCAGCTGATAGATATTTGGGCTGTTTCCATAATTTGGCTATTGTAAATAATGCTGCTATAAACATAGGGGTGCATGTATCCATTTGAATTAGTGTTTCTGTATTGTTTGGATAAATACCTAATAGTGCAATTACTGGATTGGAGGGTAATTCTATTTTTAACTTTTTGAGGAACCTCCATATTGTTCTCCAGAGTCCATCAGTTTGCATTCCCACCAATAGTGCAAGAGGGTTCCTTTTTCTTCACATCCTTGCCAACACCTATTATTTCTTGTGTTGTTGATTTTACCTGTTCTGACAGGTGTGAGGTGATATCTCATTGTGGCTTTGATTTGCATTTCCCTGATGATGAGTGATGATGAGCATCTTTTCAGATGTCTCTTGGCCATCTGTATGTCTTCTTTGGAAAAATGTCTGTTCATGTCTTCTGCCCTTTTTTAAATTGGATTATTTGTTTCTTGGGTGTTGAGTTTTACAAGTTCTTTATATATTCTGGATACTAACCTTTTATCAGATATGCCATTGACAAATATCTTCTCCCATTCCGTAAGCTGCCTTTTAGTTTTATTGATTGTTTTTTCCACTATGTAGAAGCTTTTTATTTTGATGTAGTCCCAATAGTTTATTTTTGCTTTTATTTCCCTTGCCTCAGGAGATAGATCTAGAAATAAGTTGCTATGGCTGATGTCAAAGAGGTTACTGCCTGTATTCCGTTCTAGGATTTTTATGGTTTCCTGTCTCACATTTAGGTCTTTAATACATTTCGAATTTATTTTTGTGTATGGTATAATAAAGTGGTCCAATTTCTTTCTTTTGCATGTTGCTGTCCAGTTTTCCCAACGCTGTTTGTTGAAGAGACTGTCATTTTCCCATTGGATATTCTCTGCTGCTTTGTTGAAGATTCGTTGACCATATAGTTGTGGGTTTATTTTTGGGTTTTCAATTCGGTTTTATTGATCTATATGTCTATTTTTTGTGCCAGTACCATACTGTTTTGATTACTACAGCTTTGTAATATAACTTGAAGTCCAGAATTGTGATGCCTCCAGCTTTGCTCTTCTTTTTCAAGACAGCTTTGGCAATTTGGGGTCTTTTGTGGTTCCATACTATTTTTAAGATTCTTTGTTCTAGCTCTGTGAAAAATCCTATCAGTATTTTGATAGGGATTGCATTAAATGTGTAAATTGCTTTGGGTAGTATAGACATTTTAACAATATTTGTTCTTCCAATCCATGAACAAGGAATGCCTTTCCATTTCTTTGTATCATCTTCAGTTTCTTTCATCAGTGTTTTATAGTTTTCAGAGTACAGGTTTTTCACCTCTTTGGTTAGGTTTATTCCTAGATATCTTATTTTTTTTTTTGGTGCAATTATAAATGGAATTGTTGTTGCTTGAACAATTGTAGTTCGTGTCATTTCTCCCTGCACTGACTACCAGATAGCTTGTTCACTGTTGATGAGATATCACATCGCTTGTGCTAATTTCCTGACTGGAGGCCTTCCTCACTGCTCCCCATGCTCACCTCTAGCACTAAAACATGGGAACACACATATACATACTTTTTTTACTTCTTACTAATATTTTATGGTTCATTTAAAATAATATTTTCTCTGATCAATTAGGGCAGAAATCTTTGCCTTCTCTAAACTCCTGGAGCAATGAATAATATTTGAATTTCTCATTTAATACCTATGCCATACTCACCTACAGTCTTTTTATATGCTAATCTTGTCACCCCGCATATAATCTCCTGAATCCAGTATGATTCTCACACTTCATTAAATCTCCCAAAGTTAAAAAAAAAGAGGCCACTTATGCACAAAACTCTCTATGAATATACAGGACTGGGGGTTACATGCTTTGCAACCTGTTCTGGTCTATCATTTTGTTCCATTCTATACATCTGCCATCTTCAAGTATAGCATTTAGATTATTTTGTACTTATTTTGCATTATAAATTTCTTGAAGGCAGGAACCGTGTCTTATTCATCTTAGGATCTTTGGCACATACCCCAATGTCTGGCACATGAGAGGATTTTAGTAAAATGTTGGTGAATGAAAGAATAAGTGAAAGATGCAGGTGGAAAAAGGATAAGAGGAGGATATGAATATGAAATGAAATGTTCAGGGGCTATTCACTGCAGAAGGGGGGACCTATATTAGATTTTGAAGAATATGGGACACAAGTAATGTGGGAAAAGAGAAGGCAAACTAGAATTGTCTTTGAAATTTTATAGTAAATACATTTAATTTCAATAGTTTTTTCCAACAGCACTTTTCACTGTTCATGGAATAGTATTTTTGAGAAAAATGGAAATTTGAATTCTTTGTTCATAGCAATAGTTCCAGCAAATCCATAGCCATCTGGCCTACTGGCCAGATAGAATGGCCAGCGGGTTTCTCATCCCTGAATTTTCACGTAGAGCTGGTGAGACTGAACTTCTTGTCCTTCTCGTCCTCACTGCCTGGGCTTTGACCCGTGCCTTGCGGCTAGGTTCCCAGGAGAGGAAAGGCTAGTGAAGTCTCACAGACCACAGGGAAGTTAGGTCTGGTTGCAGTGGCAGCGTAAGGATGAGAAGATCTGGGCTCAGATGTGTCACCCCTGTACTCCTGCTCCCTTCTGAACTTGCTGCCCACCTCGTGCTGCCCCAGCCCTGTCACTCCTGAGTAAAGAGGACAGTTTCCCTGCTTCAGCATCAAATGTCTGGCTCAAAGATTTTGGAACGGTTAAAATGTCCCCCTTTTTTGATAGCCGACATTAAATGCTGTAACATATCCTCTCCTCCTTCATGCCTTTTCACACAAAGAGAGCAGTGTAGCCAGTGTTCCTCTTTGCCTGAGAACACCGATTTTATTTTTCCCCATTTGACATGCAGGATTTCAATCATTTTGATATTTGTCTGACCTATTCATGCTGGCCATGCCTGAAAGCAAAACTTCTACCCTTACTGTCAGCACGAGAATACACTTTAGTGGAGAAGGAGCTTGATTGATTGATTGATAGGCTTTATTCATTCACTTATTCTAGTGCTTGGTGAGTACCTGCTGTAGATGAGGTTCTCTTAGGTACTGGGGGAAAAAGGGCCCCTGCAGTCCTAGAGTTTATAATTAAGTTGCTTCTTGCAATTCCTCCCACCTTATTGTAGTTTTCAATCTATTTTTCCCTCAGTCCCTAGAGGAAGGAATAATCCCGAATAGAACAAAGTCACTGACTCTTAATTGGAGTGGTAAAAATGCAGCACTAGTAATACTAAATGGCCAATTCACCCATTCTCTTTTCTTGTGTTACTAATAAAACAAAACCAGGCATGTGAAGAGCTAGATTGACTCTCAGAACTTCTTACTATTGTAGGCTTCTTGGTGTCACTGAAGAGTGTGACATCCAGAGTGAGAGGGAAGGGTCCGACGGAGACATTGGCAACATCTGTGGAAATTAAAAACATTACAGGCACAAAAATGAGATTGGAGAAGTTTACATTAGAACAAGGTCAAAATTTCATATACTTTTTCTGTCATTCTGGAATTTACAGATGTGGGGTGCCTTCTTACCTCATTTTTTTTAAGATCACATAAATATGTTCTTGAGAAAAATATAACTCATACTTTTGATCCTAGTTGAATTCTCCATTCTTCTGTTCTAGATGCTATCCTAGTTTGGGGCCATCCTAAATATGTTACAGTTAAATGGTTTTGCCAATGAGATCTGCTTAATTTTTCCATTTGTGAATATATAAAGGGTGCAAGACAGATATTTATCTTCAATTTATTTGTTTGAAAATATTGGTAATGATTGTCTCCAAGTTGAAGGATAATGGGTGATTTGGCTTTACCTTTATTCTTTTCTAGATTTTCAAGTTTTATACAATGCATTTAAATTATTTTATAAAGTTAAAAATATCAGTTAGCTTTGAGAAAGTATATTATAAATTTTGTCAACTTCAATTAAGGATTGCTTTTTAAATAATATACTTTCATGATCATTTGAATTAAGGTTCAGGAGCAGGTGAATGAGGAGATCTAAGCTTACCTGTAGAAAACACAGGGGTCTCACCAGGCTCTCCGAATGTCTCTGCTGTAGATATTTCATCTTTTCTATCACCACAGCAGAAAAGAAAGAAGAGGTGGTTAAAAGGAGCTTGATAACAATAGGGGAAATGCACTTACTTTTCCTATACTCAATAGACCTAAAAATTAGAGAAAAACCCTTTAAAACTGGGTTTGCCTATTTCTTTCATTATAGAAGTAACCTTCAAATATATTTTCATTGAAGAAAAATTCAAACAACTCCTGCAAATGGTTATGTTTGACTCCAGGGTTTTCCGTAAGCATCTTTCATGTGGTCCTTGGGAGCATTTTCACCATAAGCAAAACTGGTCTTTGGGGCTTGATGTTTTATAGTCCCATTGTGTTTGCACTGTGTCCTTGACATCAAAGATAATTGCATGACATGATCTATGACTGAATGTTCTTGCTAAAATCTCAGATCCTCAAACCTGCAAATCCAGAAAGTCCTTAAGTTTATTTACTAAAGTAACTCTTGTGGTTATAGTAATAGGAGAGAGGGAGATTTCTGGATAATGCAGGTGTATTAAATCCCTATTCTGGACACAACCATTGTCTGCAGGAGTTATGGGTGGGTTTGCAGTGGCAGTCTGGAAGATATCTAAGGGCAAATCCAAGGGCATGGTTGTATAGCTGTTATAACATTGGCCCATTCTAGCAAGCTTTATATAGAAAGGAGTAGCAATAGTGATATCTTTTGAAGCTCACTGAAAGATTTGTTACTATAAGCTATTAGGTCTTATTAGCTTGTGTCTGTATTAGTACAATTTAGTCATAGTTGACCAATATATTTGATCCAGTTTTCCGTGATTCACGATGATGGGAAGACCAAAGGGAATGGCTAGGTGCTCTGTGTTATAAGGTCATCTAGGTTGGCTATAGACAATGGGACCATCTACACACATATTTCTAACACATGCAATTTTCCCAAAGTCCTAATAGAGGTAATATACAAAATATCCATTGGCCTGGCATGGGCTCTGACCAATCAGAATAGATGTAAACATGGAGGACTATATTGGTGCACACAGGCTAAATATAAATTCAGACTGTTTCGGAATTAGGTATTCTTGTTTGTTTCTACTGGTATTATGCTATATACTTAAGAAATAGTTTTTATGGATATCATATTTATAAAGATCTCATATCAAACATTAGAGCATTTGTGATTTAGACAATTTTCCTTTTTTCTTTTACTTTTTAGAACTTTGTTCATGGTACGATCTCTTTCCTCCTATTATAACTTTGGTATCCTTGTTTTACCTTGCTGTATAAAAGAAAACAACCAAGAGGAATAGTTATTAAAGTGCTGGCTATGCATTAGTTACAAGTCAGCAGCCCACTTTGTGCAGGATCCTGTGTCAGATGCTATTTCCTCATCCTTTGCCACTGGGTGTGATTCTGCCACGACAGTGGCAATCTAGACCATCACTTGGAAGCTTTAATTTGGGAAGCTGGGACACTGGGTTCTTTCACTGGTTTTTATTTTAAAGTCATTTGAAACTGACAGATTTATGGGCTACTCAGGTGAGAAAATTTTCTGTTTTGTCTTCCTAGAAAGGTTTGAAATAACAGACCTGCCTTTCTGCCTGCCTGCCTTCCTTCCTTCCTTCCTTCCTTCCTTCCTTCCTTCCCAACTTGGTAATCATAGTTAATGTAAAATGTTTGTCTCTTGCTCCTTAGCAATTCTTTCTAGCAATGTTGGTAGACACAGGAGTGGATGGGATGGTTCTATTTCTTTCTCTTTCTGTCTTGGGTTAGCTGTTTCCTGTAATTTTTAATGTTTTTCTATCAAGTCTTGGTACATTCTGTTGGATTTTTTCTTATGGATGGATGGCCTCTGCTTTGCTTTCTTTTTCTTTTTTTGAAAATGGAGAAATAAGTATCATTCTATAGTTAAATCAGAAGAGTGAATATCTCTGTGTCTTGTGAACAAAGTTAATACTCTAGTACTAAGATTTTCCTCAATCACATTATTTCTTCTCATAACAACTTTTTAAAATTTCTAAAGAGTGGTTCGGTAGATGTATCAATTAACAAAAATATATGAGGATTTTGCTCAGGTCTGTGGTGGTGGGTGGAGAGATATGAAAGGGTTCCCGCCCTTGAGGAGTTTAAACTCTTACAGGAAAATAGGGTAAAGCGAGAAAGTGTTAAATAAAATGTAAGTGCCAAAAAGAGTACAAAGTTCAAAGCAGGAAAATATTGCTGCAGGCTCAAATAGGCTGTTAAGACATCATGGGATCCAGGTGGGACTCCACTAGGAGTGTGAAGTAGAGTAGGATTTGGATAGGTAACATAGAAAAGGCAGGTTTTTCTGGGCAAGAGGGAAAGGCTAGGGGTCAGAGTCCAGGATGAGGAAGGTGTGGTCTGTGTGCAGTGAGGAATGGCATGGTGGCAACAGTGGGATCATGGGTAATGGATGCAATGTTGGAAAGGTCAGGGGGTGAAAGGTCTTAATTGATGAGTTTGGCCTCTGCTCTGCCTCAGTGAAGGTCCTGGCAGGACACAGATGGCTCACTCATTGTGGGGTAATTTGAGCAAAGTTTAAAAAAGGAATTACTTACTAAGTTGTGGGAAGAGTATAAGAGCAACCACAAGGTCAAGTGCAGTACCCCAGGGCTGGTATCAGTGGGGTGCTCAAACTACCCTTAGTCCAGTTACCACGAACCAGAGACAGAAAAGGATCTGTGGAAAGGCTGCTTGACAGGAGCTGAGATGAAGTTGAAGGAGGACAACAGCGTTTGAAGACTTTGCAAGTTGAGGGTGAGGGGAGGTGAGAAATTCACTCACCTCATTCTCTCCTCTCCCTCTGATCTCCTGCTCCCCACTGGCTGGACCTACCTAGGAGTCAGGGCAAAGGATGCACATGACTCTATCCTTACCAATCACCCTTCTGTACACAGAACATGAGGGGAACAGTGGGCAGAGGATATTCAGAAGGGTAAGAGGAAGATGTAGGACTCTTTTGAAAGTCATTGAACAGGGCTCAATGTAAGAAATTTTTCAGACTTATTAATCCAGCAGCAGTTATGCAAGTTAAGGAGGGGAAGAGGTTAGAGGCAGGGAAATCCATTAGGGAGATCAGATTTGACATTCTTCACAGTGTAAATTAGTAAGGTCTTGGAAGAAGTTGTTGGCAAAGGGAATAGAAATGAAGGAACAAATGTGAAAAGCATTATAAAGAATTGTCAGTAATTCATACAATACCAAATTTGTGTCTCTCTTAGTATTATCTTCAGAATTAGATTTCTAAATGTTATAAAATGTATGTAATTTGTGTTTACAGTTTGCCTCTCTTCTTTAATCATTTTATCTAATTACTTTTCCTTGCCTTTTTCTCATTTTGATATTCTTGTTTGATATTCAGTTCTTGTTGAGAGTATAGCTCAGTGCTTCGGTAATTTAGTTTGAGAAATACTAATGCTTTACAGAATACCAAATGAGAGTTCAAAATGCAGGTTGCTCTCTGATTGTATTAGTATTTTCCTGATGTAACTAACAGTTTACCATAAATTCTAAAAATCAAACTATTTAAAAAAATTGTTCTATATCTTATAACTGAAAATACACATTAGATACTTAACACATAGTAATGAATCCATTTTATCTGCAAACATAGTGCCAACATCTATCTCAGTCTTTAGGGTCTATCCATTTCCCCTTTATATACTCATTTATCTTTAGTGCAGTATATGCATAATTTGTCTGTCAGAATAACCTACACAGATCTCAGTGCTGACATAATATCATAAAGGTACAATAGCTCAGTCTCACTCCATTATATGATCTTTCAAAAGTCAAAAGCATGCTGCACTCTATTTTGGGTACTTACCTCTCAGGGAAGTGTCTCAGTTTTATTCTCTGCAGAAAGATAAAAAGTAATTTTATCAGGAGAAAATGTCAACTGAAGAGCTAAAGTCTATTTTCATCCCCTTTTCCCTTTAACTTCACTTCAACCAGCCTGTACAATGCTATTTTGCAAAAATACAATTCTTGTTGGCCTTATCAGATATCTCTAAGCATTTCTTCAACTAACTCTTATGCAGTGGAAACCAACTGAAAAGGGGCAGGGGCTGGAGGCCTGGGAGCTATTCGGACAGTGTTCCAACATACAGCGTTTAGGCTCACCTGCTGAAGAAGATCCAGGTGCTCCTGGGAATTGCTGAAATTTCTTCCAATGTCAAAGAGGCAGAAAGTCTCCTGCTGGCAGAGGCTGACCCAGTCCTGGTATTCCCTTGGGTCAGGGATGCGATCCAGAAAGATCCGATATGCTTCCCACACTGCTTCCTGACACACTGCAATACAGCACAGTTAGGAGCAGAAAATGGCCACATCCTAAGATGATTCCTGTTTCCCCGCCCAAGCATAATCTTAGAACATGGAGTGCTCTTTTATGGCTTATGTGGATACATTCATTTATAGTGCACAGAAATTAATTCATTTAACAAATACATATTGAACCCCTCTATGTGTTACAGAGAAAAATAAAAGAAGGAGGATTAGGAAATATGAGAGAGAGAGAGAGAGGCTGTAGTTTAAAATAGGGCAGTTGAGGAAGGCTTCACTATAGGGTGACTTTTGAGCAGTATGGAAAAGGCCTCAAGGCTGGAGAATGCTCTGAACATTGATGGAACAGCAAAGAGCTCTGTCAGTGTGACCAGGGCAAGGATAACAGTAAAAGAGGATGAAGACAGAAAGATGTGGTGAGGGGAACAGAGACCGTGTAGGGCCTTGTGGACCAATAATCTTCAAACTGGGGCATAGGTACCCGGCTGTATTTAAAGACTTTTCAAGGGATAAAGAGGCACACAGACAATTTAAAGAGAATCAATATCTAGGTCTCATTTTTCCTATCATGCTTTCCTAAAATCCATCCACCTGAGGACACACGTTTCCTTTTCCCCATTCCCTTTGGCCTGCATCCTTCCTCCATTCATCCCTCCCTAATCTTACTGCAGCACAGTGCCTCTAGGTTGCCACACAAAGGGACCATGTCAAATAGTATTGTTGAGGTTAAGAAACCAAGTGAACTCAGTTGAGGGGTAACACTTGTTTTTGCAGCAGGGTGGTTTCTGATTCTTTGCTTTCAACACATTAGAAGAATGGCCAACAGACACATGAAAAAGTGTTCAACATCACTTGGCGTCAGGGAAATACAAATCAAAACCTCAATGACATACCACCTCACGCCAGTCAGAATGGCTAAAATTAACAAGTCAGGAAACGACAGATGTTGGCGAGGATGCGGAGAAAGGGGAACCCTCCTACACTGTTGGTGGGAATGCAAGCTGGTGCAGCCACTCTGGAAAACAGTATGGAGGTTCCTCAAAAAGTTGAAAATAGAGCTACCCTATGACCCAGCAATTGCACTACTGGGTATTTACCACAAAGATACAAATGTAGTGATCCAAAGGGGCACTTGCACTCCAATGTTTATAGCAGCAATGTCCACAATAGCTAAACTACAGAAAGAGCCTAGATGTCCATAGACAGATGAATGGATAAAGAAGATGTGGTGTATATATACAATGGAATATTATGCAGCTATCAAAAAATGAAATCTTGCCATTTGCAACAATGTGGATGGAACTAGAGGGTAGCTAAGTGAAATAAGTCAATCAGAGAAAAACAAGTATCATATGATCTCACTGATATGAAGAATTTGAGAAACAAGACAGAGGATCATAGGGGAAGGGAGGGAAAAATGAAACAAGATGAAACCAGAGAGGGAGACAAACCATAAGAGACTCTTAATCTCAGGAACAAACTGAGGGTTGCTGGAGGGGAGGGGGGTGGGAGGGATGGGGTGGCTGGGTGATGGACATTGGGGAGGTATGTGCTATGGTGAGTGCCGTGAATTGTGTAAGACTGATGAACCACAGACCTGTACCCCTGAAACAAATAATACATTATATGTTAATAACACACACACACACACACACACACACACACACACAACCCCTGCCCCAAAAACACATTAGAAGAAGTCCTAATGGAGTTGACAGCTGACAAATCATTAAAAATAATGACAGATCATGATGTTATTGTTAGCATATAATGCCAAATCTACTTAAAGAATAAAGATATTACTATAACTGGGTGTTATATGCAAACAATGAATCATGGAACACTACATCAAAAACTAATTATGTAATGTATGGTGATTAACATAATAAAAAAAAGATATTACTATAACAAAACTCCCATCTGTTTCCATCTACTTATTTACATTTAAGTTTTCTCAGCATTTAAGGGAAACTAAGTAAAAAAATAGGGATAAAACTGATGCTAAATCCTGTCTCATTTTGGCAACACATAATATGGATAATAAGTAATGGTACATGAACTAATATGAGGAACAACATCAGAGCAACTCCATGTATCCAGAGGCTGAAGCTAATGAAAGTTAAGGTACAGGCCCTTCATTTAAACTGGCCTCTTCCAAAGTCTTTTTCCTAAATTTGTATTTATAAATGTTAGTACCCACAAAACCTGTATTTGATCTTATATCTGTCAATAGAAATTTACTTAAATTTTTTGTTAAATTTATCTATTTGTTTTAATCAATTATATATTAAAAGTAATTATAAATGCAACTGAATCCAGAAGAAATTTCTTTGTACACATAAAGCCTATAGTAACAGGAAATAAATAAAATCTGTAATTTAAATTTATATACATATTTTTGTTACTGAGAAGTATGTAAGAGTAACCACTAACAGACTTTCAAGCATAAAATAAATTACATTAAGATAAGGCTGTGAAGTGCGAAGTGGAGTGGCAATGTGGTTGTATGAAGAAAAAGGATCCCTGTGGCATTTCTTACTGTTGAGAAGAGTACATGAAGGCATGTACTATGGAGTATTTGATCGTAACTATTGAGTAGCTATGGCAGATTCTACTGGATGCATACGAATGCTCTAATTTTTGTTTTATTTTCATTATCGATATTTACAACTCACCAAAAGTTGCATCTTATCTAATTATTTAAACTTATGATGAAAAAGTTCAGATATTAACTGAAAAGCATGCAAATGGGTACATAGTTTAAAAATTATTTTAGAGTATTAAGTGAGGGTAAAAAGTTAGATGACATCTGTCACAAGCACTTATAATATGTTGATTTTTACCTCAGGAGGAATGGGGAGCAATTGGAGGCTTTAGGGCAGAAGCTGACATCATCTGACTTTCTAAAGAAACTCTGCCTGCCTGCTGAGAAAAGGGGTTGGGGGAAGGAACAAGGTGAGAGAAGACCAGTTTGGAGACTCTTACTCCTATGCTTTATCCCCCACTCACTCCCCATTTTTATATGTCTGGATTTTTCTTAACTTTTTGTTTTAAGAGGCAAAGAGAATTCCAGACCAATAGAAGCTCAGGTTATTTACCAGCAGCCACCTCACCAGAACCCATAAAGCCAGGAGCGGGTGCCATCCCCTCCACCTCAAATGTGTCATCGAATTTTCCACCCCTGGGAAAGTAACAGGGGTCAGCACACCTGGATAGCAAGTGAATAGCCTCACCGGGAGAACCCACTTTTGTGAATGTTATCTTTTACCTGCCAAGCAAGGACCAGAGGGTTGTAATGCCTTTTCCAATACCAACAATCATGCAGTCTTTTGATCTTCATGTCTACTCAAGGGTCTACACACAATGCAAGAAGGAAACAACATTTGAATATCTTGAGACTTTCCCAAATCTTAAGAGTTGTGTGTCCAGTCTAAGCGAACCAGTTGCCCTTGCTATTTTTCTCATCTACTTACTCCACACTCTCTTTTGGGGTGTTATTTTGACCTTCCATCTCTCCCCAATGCAATAAAACTGTTAATTTAGCTCAAAACACATTTAAGTGCCAGAGATATAGCATTTATATGTATATAAAATCAAGTAGTGCTGCCTTTGAGGTCTTAGTGTTGGTGACTTTCACTGATCATATCTGTGTGTGAAACATCTGGGAGAACATAATGTGATAATCCATCTATTTACCAATTCAATGTACCCTCAGGCATGTTGCTTTTGGTCTCAGATTAAGTCTTCCTTTTATTTCAGTCCAATTTAAAGCTTGTTTTTGGTGCCTGCATCTTCCTAGCTCTGCTCCTTTCTCTGCTGCCCTTTCTCCTACTTCAGAGACATAGAACACCCTCACCCCCATTAATATCTCCTTTTCGCAAAGGCTCAGAGAACTTTCTCCCTGAAGCACAAATGTCTGAAGCAGCTTAAAGAATTATTTCCCAGAGAGGAGAGATCACAGCCAACACCACAGAAATACGAACAATTATAAGAGAATATTATGAAAAATTATCTGCCAACAAATTGGGCAATCTGAAAGAAATGAATAAATTCCTAGAAACATATAAACTACCAAATACAGGAAAAAATAGAAAACTTGAACAGAACAATAACCAGCAAAGAAATTGAATCAGCAATAAAAAAATCCCCCAACAAAGTCCAGGGCCAGAGGCTTCCCAGGGGAATTCTACCAAACATTTAAGGAAGAATTAATACCTATTCTTCTCAAACTGTTCCAAAAAGTAGAAATGGAAGTACACTTCTAAACTCATTCTGTGAGGACAGCATTACTTTGATTCCAAGACCAGACGAAGACCACACTAAAAAAGAACTACAGGCCAAAAATCCCTGATGAACATGGATTAAAATATTCTCAACAAAATCTAGCAAATTGCATCCAACAGTTCATTAAAAGAATCATTCACCATGATCAAGTGGGATTTATTCCTGGGTTGCAAAGGTGGTTCAATATTCGCAAATCAATCAATGTGATACACCACATTATAAAAGAAAGGATAAGAACCATATGATCTTCTCAATAGATGCAGAAAAAGCATTTGACAAAGTATAACATCCAATCTTAATAAAAACCCTCAACAAAGTAGGGATAGAGGGAACATACCTCAACATCATAAAGGCCATATACAAAAGACCCACAGCTAAAATCATCCTTAACCAGGAAAAACTGAGAGCTTTTCCTCTACAGTCAGGAACTAGATAGGGATGTCCACTCTCACCATTACCATTACTGGAAGTCCTAGCCTTAGCAATCAGACAACAAAAAGAAATAAAAGGCATCCTTAGCAATCAGACAACAAAAAGAAAGAAAAGGCACCCAAATAGGCAAGGAAAAAGTCAAACTTTCACTATTTGCAGATGATATGTAGAAAACTCAAAAGATTCTACTAAAAATTTGCTAGAACTGATACATGAATTCAGTAAAGTCACAGGATACAAAATCAATGTATAGAAGTCTGTTGTATTTCTATACACCAATAATGCAGCAGCAGAAAGAGAAAGCAAGGAATTGATTCCATATAATTGTACCAAAACCCATAAGATATTTAGGAATAAACCTAAACAAAGAGGTAAAAGATCTGTACTCTGAAAACTACAAAATACTAATGAAAGAAATTGAAGATGACACAAAGAAATGGAAAAACATCTCATGCTCATGTACAGGAATAACAAAGATTGTTAAAATGTCTGTACTACCCAAGCAATCTACACATTTAGTGCAATCCCTATCAAAATGCTAACAGCATTTTTCACAGAGCTAGAACAAACAATCCTAAAATGTCTATGGAACCACAAAAGATCCTGAATAGCCAAAGCAATACTGACAAAGAAAAGGAAAGCTGGAAGCATCACAATTCTGGACTTCTATATTACAAAGCTGTAGTGATCAAGACAGTATGGTACTGGCACAAAAACACACATATATCAATGGAACAGAATAGAAAACCCAGCAATAAACCCACAACTATATAATCAACTAATCTTGACAAAGCAGGAGAGAATATCCAATGGAAAAAGGACAGTCTCTTCAACAAATGGTGCAGGGAAAACTGGACAGCAACATGTAAAAGATGAAACTGAACCACTTTATTATACCATACACAAAAATAAATTCAAAATGTATTAAAGGCCTAAATGTGAGACAGGAAACCATCAAAATCCTAGAGGAGGACAAAAGTAGTAACCTCTTTGACATTGGCCAGAGCAACTTCTTAGTAGATATGTCTCCTGAGGCAAGGGAAACAAAAGCATAAAAGGAACTATTGGGATTTCATCAAGATAAAAAGCTTCTGCACAGCAAAGGAAACAGTAGACAAAACTAAAGGCAGAATGGGAGAAGATATTTGAAATGACATATCTGATAAAGTGTTAGTATCCAAAATATATAAAGAACTTATAAAACTCAACACCCAACAACCAAAAAACAAATAATCCAATTTAAAAATGGTTAGAAGACATGAATAGACATTCTTCCAAAGAAGACCTATGGATGACTATAGACACATGAAAAGATGCTCAACATCACTCATCATCAGGGAAATGCAAATCAAACTTACAATGATATATCATCTCACACATGTCAGAATGGCTAAAATGAACAACACATGTTGGTGAGGATGTGGAGAAAGGGGAACCCTCTTGCACTGTTGGTGGGAATGCAAACTGGTACAGCCACTCTGGAGAACAGTATGGAGAGTCCTCAAAAAGTTAAAAATAGAACTACCCTATGATCCACAATTGCACTACTAGATATTTACCCAAAGGATACAAAAACACAGATTTGAAGGGGTACATGCATCCCGATGTTTATAGAAGCATTATCAACAATAGCCAAACTATGGAGAGAGCCCAAACGTCCAATGACTGATGAATGGATAAAGAAGATATGGTACATACATATAATGTAATATTACTCAGCCATCAAAAAGAATGAAATCTTGCCATTTGCAATGATGTGGATGGAGCTAGATTGTATTACGCTAAGTAAAATAAGTCAGTCAGAGAAAGACGAATACCATATGATTTCACTCATGTGTGGAATTTAAGAAATGAAACAGATGAACATAGGGGGTAAAAGAGAGAGAGGCAAACTATAAGACAGACTCTTAACTATAAAGAACAAACTGAGGGTTGTTGAGGGAGGTGGTGGGGGGATGGGTTAAATGGGTGATGGGTATTAAAGAGGGCACTTGTGTTGAGCACAGGTTGTTATATATAAGTGATGAATCACTAAATTCTACTCCTGAAACTAATATTACACTACATGTTAACTAACTGGAATTTAACTAAAAACTTGAAACTTAAAAAAAAAAAAAAGAATTATTTCTCTGGGGCATTGTCATTTATAGGGATTAAAATGTTAATGATGAAACAGGGACCAGTAGTTTTTCTTTAGACATTTTGAGGAGCAGGTTCTTTTGGTGACTGCTCTGATGTCATTTTTCTGACCTCCTGGAGGCTTAGCACAGAGCAGGAGGTGTAGAATCTTTCTGTGATTGGGAGAACCAGAGCACCAGCCCATGTCCCACCAGGAAAGATACCCCATCCTTACCAAGGGTCATCAAAAGAACCCTTGAAAGGTGAAGCATCAAAGGATCTCAGGGCTGGGAGCAGTCTGAGAACTTCTGAAAGCTGGATTTTTCTAACCCTTTAACTTACCTGTTATCTAACTTACAGCACCATCCTTCCCTAAATCTACCAGGAGAGATTTCCACAGGGATTCTAGAGAAATCCGGAACCTTGCCTCTTCAGTCTTCCCACAGTTGCTGGGCAATGCCTGAAATCTGACCACAGAGTCTTAATCTTTCTGCTGAAAGCTACACTGTAGGCTCTTTGGCGATGTGGGAAGAACCCCAGGGAACATGTATCCTGGAGGTCAGGCATACCCTGGGATAGTCGTTCACATTTGTAAGGATTAGGTTAGACCACTGGTATGTAAAAAGCCTGCCACCGTGTTGGGCATGCATTAGATGGAGAGAGGACACACTGGAGTAGGAGTCAGAATGTTGTGTTCTAACCCTGCTCTGTCTCAGTGGCCCTGACTGAGCATGTCACCTCACTTTTTTAATCTCTGTCATGGGGATGTTGGCTATATGTTCTCTAGACCAGTGCTTCTAGAACTTTAGAGTACAAATGGATTACCTGGGGATCTTATTAAAATACAGATTCTGTAAGTAGATATGGTGGGGTGAAAGTAGGTCTGCATTTCTAACAAGCTGCCAGATGCTGGTGATGCTGCTGGTCTATGGACAACACATAGAGAAGCAAGAACTAGGATACCCTCTATCTTAAACTTTCTCTAAGGCATACATTAATGTGAAAGAAAAATCTAGCTTTTGATATTGAGGTTGGGACAGAGGCGGAGGGAGAGAGAAGAAGAAGGAGGAGGGGGAGGGGGAGGGAAAGAGAGGGAGATACAGAGAGGGGTGGGAGGTTTGAAGGGAGTTTGCCTGGGTAGGAGCACATGGTTCCCCTGGGAGACTACCAGAAACAAAACTTGCCTGTCTTGAATTTGTGCTTTGGGATGAGTGTGTTTATGAGTCTACCATGAAGCTCAGAACATTTTCATTTGTGTTACTTTAAGCATTGGAAAAAGAAATATCTCAATATTCCATTTGATTTGATGAATGTGGCAGCTTTCTCTCCTAAGTTTGAAAGATGTCAAAAGATAATTTTGTAAAAGCAGCAACAAAAATAATAAGTATGTTACCCTGTCAAAGGAGCACCACTTTGTAGCTAGGTCTTATTTCTTGTTTCTTTGTGAACCAATTTGTTAGACTTAAGAAACCCATGCTGATGAATAGTAAAATTTCATATCACCCAGGGGCAGCCATAAAGATAATGGACTGTTGTTGCCGTGGGGAGAAAAACAGTGGTTTGTTTCATCCAGGAAAGCAAGAATGAAAAAGGCAAACCTAATCAAGAATAAAGAATAAAATACAGAGTTAAAAATTTGGTTGCAGCAATAAATAGTCTATTTTATAAATACCTGCGATGAATCCTATTTGTGAATATCATGAAGAATTAGAAGTTAAAGCAGTTGTGCTCATATTCAATGTGATGCATATGCTATATATTTCACTTCCATTCATGAACAAATAACATGAAATTTACCAGTATCATTATCTGATCAATGTGTAGCCACATTCAAAATGAATAATTTACACATTATTGTCTTTTCTTTGCATTTCCAATGGCCTCTTTGCCTCCTGTATCCATCAATAAGCATTTATTCAGAAACTGCTATGCAGAGGTGCTATGCTAGGACCTCAGAATAATAATATAGTGTGCTTGATTTTCAATGATTAGAGTTCTCCTTCTGACTGTGATCCAGTACTTGTCATTTCTCTGTAGGTGTGGCTTCTGTCAGAAAGCAAATGTCTCTTCCATATAAAATGAGACATATGAAGAACATAAGGCTTGATATTTTTGAGACTGTTAGTTATGCCTCCAAAACCCAGCAAAAACTCCCCAGACTAACTCAACCTTTGTACATTTTACAGATGTAGATACTCAAGAACTTTGAGGATGTTGGTATCATGAAAGGGGTTCTCTGCTGCCGTAATTTGCAATACATCACAGGCTAGAATGGAACCAGCACATTCTAGTTAATGGGCTTAAAATAGAGCAGGTTGACCATACTTTTTGGAATGGAAACAAATATTGTATGTGATGAAGGTGGACCTCAGCAAACCCCCTCACTTTCACATGTAAGATGAATTGAGTTTAGGCTTCAGCTAGCTAAGATATTTTGCATTATTCGGAGCAACCTGGGGGGATTTAATAGTATCTACTAAAGATTCTTTTTTGTTTTGTTTTGTTTTCATTTAAAGAAGAAGCCATGGCGACTTTTTCATCTATAGTAAGTGAATGACAAGGATAGCCACTGATGGCTGTGGCGTGACTGAACTCCATAATGATTCCCGAGAAGGCCACAAGAATCCTGTTATGCTGTCTTGGGGTGAAAACTGCACTGTAACTCTGCTGGAAATCACAGAATTGTGTGGTAAATCCTGTTAACACCCCTGCATTATATCTTGGTAACCACTGTTAATTTGTAACTCCTCTGCACTTGGGTGTGCCTTCAGGTTTCCAAACCTCAGAACTTTTTGCTGGATCAGCAATAAACAACTTAAACTTAACAAGAAGGGAGAGAGGATCTGGATTGTAATGTTGCTTTTGAAAAATGAAATCTTAAGTGATAAATCAACTTGCTCAGATTCCTGACGTTGCAATCATTCTGTGCTTCTTACTCATAATAATAACATTAAAATTCAATATTGGGCTTTGGCAAAAATAAAACAAAGAGGTAATACCCAGATGCCAAGGCCTTCTGGTGACTTGTTAAATGCCTTAATGGTTCTATGTTGCACAGGACATTATTTTAAACATAAGAGGAGATATCTACCATAGTTTTGAATGTTTACTATTCACCACTCTCAGATTAGTTGACTTATTTATATACCCCTTGTGACTAAATGAGAGATTCTGGAAATTTGGGGCTAACGAAAATGTATGGATAAGTGAAAGGGAAGGGATAAAAGGAATGAGAGGCTAAACAGGTTCCATCTCTTTCCTTACCTCTCAATCTATAATAAGCTTGAAGACTGGCTAAAATCTGTTTCATGGATTCCTGTGGACAGACTTTAACACCAGTTGGGAAAAATGTTGACCTTTTTGTTCGACGCTTGGCCAAATCGAATATTCGTTTCATGGTTGACACTTTGTACATTTTTGCAGTACTTTCAGATGTTTCGATTCTTGGGGCATTGTCTATGTCTTTAGATTCAGAATGGTATATTTTAGTGGAGAGATCTGTAAAAGAAAGATTGATTTCCTGATGAATATATACATTGATATATGTGAAATATATGATAAATGAATGGAATAAACTAAAAGTTATAATCCTCTGATTTATTCAAGTTCTACTTTGGTGCAACTGCCAAATTTCAGTGACGAGGCATTTTCAGAAATAAGGGAATAGCATAATGAGCTGATCAAGTGTATTTTTTTTTTTTTTTTTTAAAACCAACATCTCAAATCATCTTGCCTTTAGGAACTGCCAAATATTGAAACCATTTCCCACACATCTCTAAAAATCACTCCCCACTTAGCACTCAAGCCTCCCGAGAGATGCCTCTTTTGATAGACATTATAATTCAAGTGGGGAATGATAGCACATTGTGGTACCCAGAGGTGCACTCTGGATGAGGAAGTGGAGTGTTTCTAGAAACCCAGGGGGGAAATGCAACAAAACAACCTTCCTGCCTATTAGTGGCAGCCCTAGGATTTCTGTATGGCGGGGCTCAGAGGGTGGCACAGTGAAAGTGAGTTGGGGCAAGAACATGTGTTAGAGTTGACTTTACAGAGCAAGTAGGATATTTTATGGAGGGAGGTGAGAGGAAAAATGAAGGGGAGTACGAAGACATCAGGTTGGCAGAGGATTTCACTCCTTGAGCCATTTCATCCCGCTGGCACTGCTGTATCTGTTAGGGTTAGGTCTAGACTTCATTTTTAACTCTCTGGACCTTTCATAACAATAACTTACATCATTGAACACTTCTTTACTTTGAATTTTTTCATGTGTGTTCTATTATTTCACAAAAACTCTGCTATATTCATGAAACAGATATTTTTCTCGGTTTACCACGTGGTAGGGCACCGAGATTCGGAGGTGTCAGGGCCAGTTAGCAGTGGTCAGACCTTGATTCCTCCTCTCCCACTCCACCTCTTTCCTTTTATCTGTCTTCCATTTAAGAAAACAACAACTGATGAACAGTTGGGACCACTCACTATGGCCCCTTGAGACCCTAAGCATGTGGCTTACTGAGACTTATATTCCCACTTTACTAAAGAAGGGCCTCAAACTCTAATCTTCTGGCACAGACAAGGGAATCAAGCAGAAATCTAAGTAGGGTAGCTGTGGAGCAACTCAAATCTTGCCACAAAGCATAAAAGTCCCTCCTTCATTACAGGGGGTGGACCGAGTCCTGTAGGAATACCTATTCTCTGGCATTTTGAGGAGTCTTAGAATACTTTGTCAATCTTGGACAGTGATAAATTCTTAGGACTCTCCAGGAAGAAAGGGAGCATATGGATTAATTTGCTCATCCAGCTACACATCAAACCAATAAATCATAATCTCTGAATGGAATGCAGCATCAGCAACTTTTGAAGGTCCCTAGGTGATTCCAATATGCATGCAGGCTTGGGAAACCACTGTTTTATGGATCTGTAAGGGCACTTCAGGTGAAGAGTAAAGACAACCCATCTCAAAATGGCTTAAACAAAAAGGAAGTTATCACATGGAAAGGAAAGCTAACAGTAAGGAATGCCTGGTGAAAACAGAACTCCCTAACTCTGTCTTTCTGCCATTCTCTCATTTCCTTTTTCAGTCCCCTCATGTGGTGACTTTATCTGTAGGCTGGCTTCCACCAAATTAAACTTGCTTGCCCTTGTTCATTTTGAAAAATAACCTTTCCCTAAAGTATGGGTGACTTACGTCATGTGTCTAGACCAATACCAGTTGCTAAGGAATACACCAGTGCTGCTGGTTTGAGTTGAATGATTACAGAGCAGGGGACTAGAATTACCCTGAGTGGTTCATTCTAACTGTGGAGGTGGTCAATTTTCCCTGAGTTAGGCTGGCTGCATGGCAGACTGAAAGGTGCACACTGAACAATGGCAAGTGCAAGAAGGGGATAGGAGCTGAGTGTACAGCCATTAGTGCCCACTGCAGCTAGTAAAACGGGAATTTTAGTTTAGGAATGTTAATTTTTAATAACCTTTCAAACACTCACAGATTTCAGTGTAAGTCATAGAAGAAGTTTTTGTAATTATATTTCAATTGCCACTAAGAATGGAAGAAAGAATGTGCATCACTAAATAACTCTAGGCCTATCCAGTATGGTAAGCACAGACCATACCTTGGGAAACTGTGCTCCTCATACATCCTGCACTTTTCCATTCTTCTCACAGTGCCTATCGCAATGCTGGTCCTGCTCTCTACTTTGTCACCCCCCACAATATTCTGCCCTTTGGGGTTGGTCCCGTTCTTACTTTTTTTATGTTATGGTCTAGTAGAACTCTCTGAATAACTTGCTTTGGGAATAGTATTTACTCCACCCTGGCTCTGGGAAGAGTGTCCCTGTCTTGGCATTGTTCCTTTAGATTCTTCTGGATCTTAACGCTTTGCTCTTTTTTGCAGGCTTGCTCACATAGATCTACTTGATCTGGGCCTTTGGACTTCATTCTACCGTGATAGGAATTGAAGGAGGTGAAAAAATTACAGATTTGCTCCATGTCCCAGAATCCCATGAGCTCTGACCTGTTCTCTTTTTCCTACTAGGATCAATCTTCCCTATTCTCCACATGTCAAGTACACATAACTGGTGGTCAACAATGAGGGTGAATTAGGGTGAAGTGAGATTTGGTTTGCTTAGGATATCCTGGTTTATTGTAGCTATCCCTTCATTCCCAAATGTATCCCTGTTTGGAAAATGAATTATATGGTCACTGAATTTTTAATATCTCCTTGCTGAGGGAGATCCATGGCAAATATTCTACAAATGGTTGTCTGCCTCATCTAGGAAGCACCTCGTTCCATTTCTGAAATATCTATCTAGTAATTCTTTCTTTGAGATGAAAATTATCTTCTAGTAGCTTCCACACATTAGTCCTATTTCTGCCCTCTGGAATAGCAAAGACCAAGTTCACAGTTCCTCCTATTTTCCCTATGTTAGGCATTTCTCTACTTTAGGTTAACCACCTTCCATCTTTCTCTGGTGTCCTTTTTCACATGAGTATCAGACACCTCAGCTTGTGTTCCTCTAAATTACACAGAGACACAACCACAGGGGATTGCCTGTGATGATACTAATCACTTGGTCATGTTTCAGAATCTTCTGCCTGCATCTTGACTCCAAGTCATCACTAGAAAAGAAGTAGGCAAAGTCTTTGAGAACAGGGACTAAAGGTTACCGGGGTCCAAAAATATTTATAGAACAAGCCACACTTATGCTTACAAAGTCTGTCTTTCCCAAGTATTTCAAATCAAATCCCCAAATTTAAAGAATTGAAACATGGAATGTTACAGATTTCAATGAGGTAAAAAGAGCTAATATTTATTGGAGCTAATGAAAGCACTCTTTGGTAAAGCAGTTAGATCACATTAGATACTGTCCTCCATGCTGCATAAATAGTAATGTTGAAATTGAACTGAACTTCGATTCTCTGGATGCATTTTTATGTGTTTGATATTTTTACTTTATATAAGTATTTAGAAAGAGTAGGTAAAAGTTTAATGAGAATGAATTGATAGTGGAATGACCTGCTATAAAAAGGGACCGTATTTAATAGAAGATTAGAAAATCTTTTTTTTTTTTTTTAAAGATTTATTTATTTGACAGAGAGACACAGCGAGAGAGGGAACACAAGCAGGGGGAGTGGGAGAGGGAGAAGCAGGCTTCCCGCGGAGCAGGGAGCCCGATGTGGGGCTCGATCCCGGGACCCTGGGACCACGACCTGAGCCGAAGGCAGACGCTTAACGACTGAGCCACCCAGGTGCCCCGAAGATTAGAAAATCTTTTGAGGCAGAAAATACTTGACAAAACATGAGTATAACCTGTATGATGATGAATTGGCTGCCATCAACAACTATTTCTGGGTGAAGTTCAAAGTTACAAAAAGAAAGAAGGGCAAAGTGATTTCAGAAAAAAACAAACAAAAAAACCCTGTATCTTTTCCAGAGTACAAGAATATTAGAAAAATTTCGTTAATTATAGTATGCATTTGGAAAAAAATAAATGCAATTGTACTATATTATATTGTAGATTAATCACCAGGAAAACAATCCTAAGCCAATAGTTTTGGGAAATAGTCATATCATTGAACAAGGAAAAGAGAAAAATGGAAATTAATACATTTGCATATTCAGAACTTCTAAATATAGATAAGAGACAGCTAATATTCATTGCTTACTTTCTAAATTTAAATATGTTCATTATTTGCGAAAGAAAAATGTAGTAGCAACAGAAATCATATGTTGCTCAACTAGTCAAAATGTTTTAATAGCACTAGTGGTGCACAGGGCCCTGGCTCTGTGACTCACCAGCTATAAAACTTGGAAGTACTTGACCTGACTGTGCTTGAGTTACCCCCCTGTAAAATGGTGAATGATAGTGCCTCTCTTACAGGGTTTCTGTGATATTAGTAAATGAGTTACCACTTGGGCAGCACTTAAAACACTGTTGCATACAGGGTTAGTGCTCAGTAAAAACTCCTTTATCCAACTGTCCATGCATTTCACTTCCTGGTATCACTCTTCCTTCTTCTTTTTTTTTTTTTTTCACTCTTCCTTCTTTACGTGCTCTTTCACGACACTTCTTAGTCCTAAGACAAGACTATGCGTGTCCCCGAAGTCTTCCTGTGCTTCCATGCTTTAGTGCTCATCTCGTGCTTGTCTGTGCCTTCTTACTAGACGGCTGTTCTTTTCCTTCTTCCTTCATGGGCCAGTTTCTAAGCTTTCTTTCCTTCTCTACTAAGCTTTCTCAGACCCCACACTCAGAATTCATTCATTGCTCCCTTGTATTGCTTTAGTGTGGCTCAGATCTCTACTGATTTACTGATATACCAGTGTTCATTAAATGTCTACTATGTTCCAGCCCAGGATGGCATATAGTGGTAAATTAGATGAACCAATGTCATGGAATTTGTGTTGTTGTGCTTGCTTGAAGAGTAATTTGTTGTAAATATGTTTTCCCCTTTAGGCTGAAAATACCTTTGTATTTGCAAAACCTAGACTTTTAGACTTCAAAAACCTGAGTATTGTGATCTTGTCCTCTCCCTAATTCACCTTGGTGCTTACCTAGTACAGGGTTCGGACAGGACACATATGCAGTACATATTCATCAAGTGAATTCATGAAAAATTCATGTGGAACTAGTAATGAGTCTTTTATAATATATGTATGAATTAGATTCATTAAAAAAACCCATTATGCCATAAAAATTAGTTTCCTATGTCCTGTCCACCTATATTATTGCAACCTCCTTTTTAAATTTCTTCTCTCTGCTATAGGGTCTAATATCAGAGGCTATGGACACAGTCATCTTATTAAAGATAATATCCCAAGTGAGAAGACAAAAAATTCCTTTGTGAATGAAAACCAAAAGAATAGAAAGGAGATGGGTATGCATAAAGTATATTTTAGTAAAGTCAGCATTCCTAGATACTTTCAATTTATCCAAGAGTAAATAAATAAATAATAAATGGAACCAATTAAAATCATGGATATCAATGGGAAAGAATATTAATATTGCCTAGCTCTTTAGGATGACAAGTCCTCAATTCCCTTGCCCCTCAATTATTGTAATTGAGATAAAACCATAGCCATGTTAAATTTAGCCCTCTTCCTACTCCTCACTTGCACCCTTGTAGTTGAACATGGATGGAGAAAAACAACCATTTGGACTCACTTTCAATGTATAATCCTTAACTAGTATCACACTAAGTTTCCTTGGTCCATTGACCACTGAGTTTCTCACTCTCCGGGAGAACTACATACAACTTTTCTCAGATTTCCTGCACTTCTTGCCAATTCTCACTTTCAGCTGATGACCTTGTTCCACATTTTATTAAGAATAAGAGGAGCAAGAAGAGAACTTTATCAGTGTTCAGCACTGCATCTGCTCACTGACTGCATCTGTGTTTATATACTCTACTTTCCCTCCTGTGACTACTTGATGAGCAGTCCGCTCCTATTCAAGGCCAATTCCTTTACTTATGCCCTGGATCCCACCTTTTTTCTTTTCTTTCTTTCTTTCTTTCTTCTTTCTTTTTTCTTTCTTTCTTTCTTTCTTTCTTTCTTTCTTTCTTTCTTTCTTTCTTTCTTTCTTTCTTTCTTTCTTTCTCTCTCTCTTTCTTTCTTTCTTTTTCTTTTTCTTTCTCTTTCTTCTTTTTTTAACTCTTGAATACATTCTTCCAGAAACTCTTCTGTCATTGCCTACATCATTATTTCCCCTCTTTATGTTGGATTATTCCTAGCAGCCTACAAACATGCTATTACTTCTCCCTTTCTTTAAAGGATTCTCTTGATAACACTTCCCCTCCAGCTATTGACCCATTTTTTCCATTCACACAGCAAAACTCTTTGAAAGATCTGCCTTTACCACTTTTCCTAAAACAAAGCAAGATCCTATATGGGTGAGGATTCCTCTGATACCACATGTAAAGCTATCAACATTTCCCCCCCTTTATTCTCTTCTCTTTTTTCCTCCATTCTTTTTTTATTTTGGGGTTTGCAATGTGCTCATAGAGCCTGGTATATTCAACATGCTGATGTGTCACTTCACCAGAAGGTGTCACTATGTAACACATAATATATACTGAAAACTGTTGGAAAATAAACTATTATCACTTTGAGTTTGGAATTGTACATGTCGAGTACTGACATTTGTTGATGGGGGTGATTTTTCAGCAAAACAGATCATTTGAGGAAGGGCAGAGACAGCCATGGTGGAATAGACTCCCAACAGGCTGGGAGGTTCTCATGAAAGTTGTGGCAGAAAATATTTAGGTGAGCAGGAAAGAATACAACTTGTTCATGGGCAGAGCACCTTCCAGCAGGCTAAGAAAAGTGGTCGACACTGAAGATTTAAATTGGAGAGGGTCTTTTTTTTTTCTTTAGCCACTCTACCCTGGAGCTAACCCAAATCCTGAAACCCAGTATAGCTATGACAAGTTTGGAAATTTCCATATATATAGAAAAGGAAATTAATTTAACAACCACTGAATTCAAATACTAAATTAAAACATGACTTTATCCTAAGGAAAAGTCAAATCTGTCCAAGGGTAGCATGGCAAAAGCCTCTGAAATACTGGGACTTTGACTCTTCATTTATTGTTTTAAAATTAGATTGCCTAAGCATATCTACTAGCTAATGTGAAGGCTAGCCTTTTAGTCCAAAGTATCTTTTCCGCTCTAGGTTCTAGACTGGTGGCCATGTGGCCTTGATGTTGACTGGCATCCTGGAAGCCGTGATAGTCCACATCATCTCCCTGTCCTGTCAATTGTTTTCCTTCCTATACCAGAGTTGGCCTCCAGTTGTAGGCTGCTTATGAAGTTTCCATTTCATGGCTCAGCTTTGCCCATGAATCAGTCTCTTTCTTGGTTATATATTCAAGTGGATCCTTACCATCCTGTTTGGACCACTCCTCACTAAACTCTCTTCTAGAGAGATATTTTCCAGCCATCTAACCCTGCAGCCTCACAATATAGGATTACTGTACACATACTGTGACAATAAAACAGACAACAGGAAAAGGAGGAATGGAGCTTTTATGGCAGCATTGTTATGAAAGCAACAGTCACTGGTACAAGCACTTAGAGAACCCATTATGTTTCCTAAGGGAAAAGGCCTGCAATTCCTTAATGAATGAATTAACGGAAGTAGAGAGAAAAGTTACTGGAATTCCTATAGAACAAAAATCTCCATTTGAAGAACAAAATTCCACAGAGAGAAAGTAGATAACATTTCAGGATCAAATCAATGACTGGAAATTTTTAAAAATAATAATTTAATCTTGTATAAACTTTCTGACCTTACCAAAAATGAGTGAGGGGTTGTGGCCTTTATGCAAATGCTCCACTTCTTTCTGGTCAATTTTATCCCTGTCCACCCCCTACCTTAGTAGAAATGCTCAATTACACACCTGAGAAATTTTTCCAAAAAGCAAGGACAACTAAATGTACATTGTGCTTAACATACCTGGCTATGCCTCAAAACTTATGCAGATATATTGAATACCTTGTTTAATGTTTTTCCAGAAAATTGCATGGATTTTAAGCATACTGTTTTCTACATGATCAAGGGAGAAACACAGGAGCTTCTACACCTTGCTTTCTCACTTCTCTTCCTATATGTGTTCCCATTAAATTTCTACAGTGCCACCCCTAGTGAAAATGTGTTGGAATAAATGATAGAGAAGATAATCATGGAAATGTCCAGTGATTTTCTTTAATGAAATATGAAGTGAATAAACTCTTTGTATAGTCAGCATACAGACCGATTGTCAATGATGCATGAGTTTCTCTCTCTGAAGCTTTTGAAACTTGGATGCCATTGCAGCCTTCCTTACCTCCCAAATACACTTGTTCAGCAACATCTCACTCTATGAGAATGACAATTAGTGGTCCCTTGTCTCAACGAATTAGAGCAGTTGCATTATCTTTTTCTCATTGCAAAATCAGGTTTAGCCATTATACTTGACATGTCAGAACAAAAAGGGCTAAAACCTTGGAAAACCATTATAAGAAATAAAGATTGCTAATTCCGATTTTCTTTTTTTTTAATTTTTAAAAGATTTTATTTATTTATTTGAGAGAAAGAGAGGAGGATAACATGAGCAGGGGGTGGGTAGGGGCACAGGGAGATGGAGAAGCAGACTCCCCGCTGAGCAGGGAGCCCAACATGGGGCTCAATCCCAGGACCCCAAGATCATGACCTGAGCCGAAGGCAGATGCTTAACTGACTGAGCCACCTAGGCACCCTAATTTCTATTTTCTAGTCTCTCTTTGTATACATAAGTATTGAGCCCCTCTTCCACCTCATTGCACTGAAAAAACAAAAACAAAAAAAACCTAAACCTATAGGTGAGGTACTGATCTCACCTGAGAAATTTTGTTGAGGTGCAAAATTGCACTTCTTGTTGAGGGCACATGCAGCTTGGTGAGTGGGCAGGAACAGAAGTTGAGGACAGAAGTAAGCAAGAGAGAAGGGGTTGTCTCTTTTGTGTCCAGAGGGGGGTGACCTCTGAACAGGTGGCGTCATGAGCTTTTCAGGTCTGGTGTCAGGAGTGTAGAGGCAGGGGTCCAGCAGGGCCGTGTCCTCAACTATATTTGGAACAGAAATGCGTGCTAATTCGTCCACCCCTTCATGGGGAGAGAGAGGAGGGCATATGGAGAAGGGGAGGACTGTCAAAGCTGACTGACCTCTCTGTCCTGGGAGAGGAGAGAAACACAACGGAAGTACTTGCCATAGGGTGGTGTGAAGGTCTCACACGGCTGCCTTCGTCTAACACGTGGCATCGCCTCATAATGGACCCTGGCTGAGGTCCATGCACAGCCACTGCCAGTTCCAGGGCACTGTTCCTGCTGTAATTCCAGAACCACAGGAATGCTCTTGACTCTCAAGTGTTCTCGAGGTACAATCTGGGGTCACAGATTGTGGGAAACTACAGGATAAACACATTGCCTCTGCATGGAGTGCTAAATTTACTGGAGAATTTTAGCAGGAAAGTTGAAAATGTTAAGAATTGTAAATGAATTTCATGTGAATACATAAGCAAAATTAGCAAAATCCTTTCTCCCCCAAATAAGGCAGTCTTGAAAGTTCGAAAAGTAGGATATTTCTATAAAAGCTGTGGTTAACTGTAAAGTATATTACTTTGAAAAAATGGTGAGTGGAGCTGGTTCAGTGTTGAGGTCAGGTAAACAGGATGTGAAACTGAGGTGAGAACAGTTATGTTCAAGTTGCTCACCAGCCTAGCTGGGGCTTATTTTTAGGAGCTAAAAAGAAACCCATGTTTTCTCTAGCAACTGGATTTTTAGACCCCCTCAAATCATGCTGGGTAGGTAGCTACGGTCTCCATTTGCAAGTGGGACCATTAAGTTGCTTTTAATCATCTCATCCTTACATTAACTTAAATCCTATTAACTTTTTTCCTTTCTTCTGCTTCCCAATTTTTAACATATCATGGATACTTTTTTGGCACCAACTCCACAGGTTTCAGAACTCCTTTCAGAGTTTAAATAAACACACAGGTTATGGGTAAGAGAATCCAAATGGAAGATTACCAGTCAATCTGATATGTGGATGACCAGTTGCAATTGTACCTCACAAATGTATGGGACATTACAGTGGAGAGCATTTTTTGAGCGTAGCTTGACACAAATGTTGAATAGCATGGAAAACAAATGGTTATGCTTGAACAGTACCAGGTAATTCATAAGCCAGAGGCAGTCCATGATGAGTCCATGATCTGCTTGGAAGTGGGTGAAGAAGACGAGTGGCAGGAATTCATAGAGATCTACCAAGAGCTTATAGAAAAAAATTCCCCAAAATTCAGGAAAAGGAAACTTTAGAAGCTGGGGGTGCACTAAGAAAATATCATGGTATAAGAATGTGGATTTGTTTATGGGACACATTAAATGAAATGTGCCAAACACCCACTTTCCTTCTGGTTCCAGCAGTGCTGGGTTGCTGGACAATGGAGCCTCTCTCTCTGTGATTCCAGGGGTGCTACATAGTTGGAACATAGTTCGCTCATTAGATTCTTATGATGCCTAAAGAACTCATATCAGAATTAGCTCTAATTTAGCTCAGCATCTCTATTTTCTAAATCTTATTGCTGCTTGTGATTCTGATATTGCAAACCATGAAAGACACCACTCCTCATTTTTAGTGCTTTCATGCAAACCTGATCTTGGAGTATGTGGGAATTCTGAGTAGAAAAGAATTGCATGTATAGCATTGGTGCATATATTTCCACACACAAGAATATTTTAACTACTAAAGAAGAACAGTGGAGCAGATTAAACAGAAATAGCTGTAAATCTCTGCCTATTAACTTTCTGATGCACAAGGATCTATCACAGTTCATGTAGAGAAGAAAGGTGAACTTCATTTTGAATACCTGTGGGGCTGAAGTTATAGTAAGATAGTCCTGCCTTTCTGAGTCACTTGCTGAACTTGGGCAGATAATCTATGTGTCGTATTTCTAACCTAAAAAGGGTATAACAGTAATTCCAACACCATAGTTTTGGATTAAGGCTTGCATTTTATAGTTTTGTTTTGTTTTGAAGACCAAATGACAAAATGTCAAGAGTTTTGCAGAAGGCCTGGAACACTGTTAACTATTATTATGATCTGGTACCATTTTATTCTGAGGTTTAAGGCTAGGAACAAGATAGCAATAGACTCACCTGACTTAGCAAATAAAATATCAGACACCCAGGCAAATTTGAATTTCAGATAAACAACTAATAATTTTTTTAGTGTAAATATGTACCATGTAATATTTGGAAGACATTAAATGCAAATGGACAAAAATGCTCCTGTTAAAAGACAGAGATTGTCATACTGCATTAAAAAAAATATCCCACTATATGCTGTTTTCAGAGACACATCTAAATGAAAAGATATAGAGAAGTTGAAATTAAAAGGATGGAAAAAAGTTATAATTTGCAAACACTAACCAAAGGAAAGTTGGTGTAGCTATATTAATATCAAATGAAGTCAGAGCTATGCTGGTAAATGTTTAATAACCAGCTCTTGGGGGTAGATGAGAAGATTTGATTTGTAGCATTCACCAATTTCCATGTGTTAATATTCCCCTATGGCTGATTTCAAGCCACTGACTGACATTACCAAACACTAACTTGTGAAGAGATATGTGCAATTGGCTCCTGTAAGTTAGTATGAGTCAGTTCCAGCACACCAGTGGACAAAGTTTCTTATCTGACAGAAGGTATTACAATGAAGATAGTAATATCATAATGATAAAATTTTAAAAGCCATCAGAAAGAGGTAACAAGTTATAATTTTATGTACCTAATGTTACAATTTCAAAATATATAAAGGAAAAGTTGACAGAATAATAATGAAAATTATTGAAAGTTAATGAAATCAATAATAATAGGTGGATTTTAAGAATCTTTCTTGGTAAGTGATAGAAAAAGCAGATAAGCTCAGAAAGACTATAGAAGATTGAAAACATGATTAAACTTGACCTAACAGTCATATGTGGAACATTATAAAATAAAAATATTAAGTATTATAAAATATGTTATATATTTATAATATAAAATATCCCTTCTTTTCAAGCACAGGGAGAACATAAACAAATATTGACTATATATTGAACTATAATGCATGTACATTACGTTCTCAGATCAATAGGGAAGTAAACTAAAAATCAGTTTTAAAAAACAACTGGGAAATCTCCATATATTTGGAAACTAAAAAAAAAAAAAATCCTTATAAAAAAATTCATACATCAATGGAGAAATAATGTTGCATATTTTATCACTTGATAAAAATACTACATAATAAACTTGTGGGGTATGGCAACATTAGTATTTGAAAGGCAAATTTATCTCATGAGAATGTTTACTTTAGAAAAAGAAAAAAGCTAAATATTAGTGAGCTAAACATCCATCTCAAGAAGTTAGCAAAAGAAAACAAAATAAACTCAAAGAAAATACAAAAAACCAAAGAGATAAGAGCAGAGATTAAGAAAATTTAAAAGATAATAGCATAGAGTGCCTGGGTGGCTCAGTCATTAAGCGTCTGCCTTCAACTCAGGTCATGATCCCAGGGTCCTGGGATCGAGCCCCACATCGGACTCCCTGCTTGGCAGGAAGCCTGCTTCTCCCTCTCCCACATCCCCTGCTTGTGTTCCCTCTCTCGCTGTGTCTCTCTCTGTCAAATAAATAAAATCTTTAAAAAAAAAAAGGTAATAGCATAAAGAGAAGAAAAAAATATAAAAGCTCCCAATTTTTCCTTTGAAAATACTAATAAAAAACAAAAACCCAAGATTAATCAAGTAAGGAAAAGACACAATCCTGTCAGGATTGAAAAAGGAGGACATCATTACATTTTCTATAGACATGAAAAACATAACAAGAAGATATTATGAATAATGTTTTGCCGATAATTTGGAACTTTATATAAAATGGATAAATTTCTGGAAATATACAAGGTACCAAATATAAAATAACTAATAAAACGAATATAAAAAGAGATAGGAAACCTAATTATTATTATAACCTTTAAAGAAGTTGAGTCAGTAATCAAATATTTTTCCATAAATATCATTCTCTAGCTTTACCAGTGAGTTCTATCAAGCATTAAAAAAGACCAACTTCATTTTTTTTTTTTAAAGATTTTATTTATTTATTTGACAGAGAGAGAGAGACAGCAAGAGAGGGAACACAAGCAGGGGGAGTGGGAGAGGGAGAAGCAGGCCTCCTGCTGAGCAGGGAGCCAGATATGGGACTCGATCCCAGGACCCTGGGATCACGACCTGAGCCGAAGGCAGATGCCCAGGCAGATGCCCAACTTCATTTTCATACAAAGTCTTACAGAACTTGCAAAGGAAAGTATGAGATAAAAAATGGTCCAATCTTGCTTATGAATAAATACTCTGAAATAAAATATTAGCAAATGGAATCTAGCAGTGTGTAAAAAAAGGTTATGATCAAGTTGGATTTATCTCAGGAATGTAGCATTGGTTTAATATTTGAAAACCGATTAAGGTAATTTATTACATTAATGAATTAAAAGAGAAAAACCAGCTAGTAATCTGAATAGATATAGAAGAAATACACAATAAATTTCTATATTTATTAATGATTAAAACTTAGGAATAGAAAGGAACTTTTAAAAAAAACCTCCTATAGAGCATTTACACAAACAAAACAAATGCAAAAATGTAAAACAAACATCATACCTAATGGCAAAGCATGAAAGCATTCCTTTTAAGATTAATAACAAGGTAAGGATGTGTGCAATCACCATTTGTCTTTAATATACTGGATGGCCCATCATGGATAGTAAGAAAATATAAGAAAATAAAAGATACAAAGACACAAAAAAGAAAAACTCAAATTTTCTTTGTTCATGAATGAAAAATTTTTAATTAAGTTAAAAAATTCTTATCTCCAAAGAATTGCTAGTGAATTTTCAGAATTAAGATTGTTCAGCAAAGCTAAGGGATATAAAACCAACTATTTTTCTACCTAGAAAATGTAATAAGAATGCCATTTACATGATCACAATTAATATAAAGTAGCTAGGAATAAATCCAAGATATGTAAGCCCTTGAAAAAAGTAATCATGCAACTTTATCGTAAGGTCCTAATAAAAGGAGAGATACTCCATGCTCTTGGATAGGAAGACTTAACATTACAAAGGTATCAATTCTCTCTGTATTGATCTTCGATTCAACACAATTTCAGTCTCCTTAATAAAGTGTTTTGTAGAACCTGGTAAGCTAATGTTAGAATCTTATTGAAGAGTGGAGGGTCAAGAATAGCTTAGACACTCCTGTAGAAAGTGACCAGAGCCAGGGACACATGGTTATATCAAGATTGTAAGTTTGTAATAATTAAAGCAATGTGGTATTGGCTCAGGGATAATAAAACGGACAAAAACTATGTTCATGACAGGAGGGACATCACAGAGCAGAGAGGAAAGCAGAAACTATCCAGCGAATGGTGCTAAAACAATTGATTATCCATATTTAAAAAAAAAGACATTGCCTTCTACTCTTTATCTCACACGCGCATACACATGCACAATTTTAGTGGCCTAAATATGAAAGGCAAAACTTTACAACTTGTATAAGACAATATAGTGGAATATTTTCATGACTTTAAGCTAAGGAAGGTTTTTTTTAAGTAGGACAGAAAATCCTCACAAACCATGAAGTTAAAAGGATGACAAATTCAACTATGTTAAAATAAAGAATGTCTGCTCATCAGAGGTTACCATTAAAAAAGTAAGAAGACAAACTACAAACTGGAAAAAGGTATCTGAAAGGTACATAACTGCAGACGGACTAATATTCACAACTTTTAAAGAACTGCTCTACATCGGTAAGAAAAGACATACATCCCAATAAAAAAATGGGCAAAATTCTTTAAACATTTTCTAGAAAAGGAAAATTATATGAAAAGATACTGAACCTCATTAATAATGAAGGAAATACAAAATAAAACCACAATGAGATATGATTTCACTACCACCCCCCGCCCTCAAAAAAAAAGTCAGGCAATACCAATATGAAGTGTGTTTGAGGATTTGGAAAGAAAGAAATTCTCACTCAAAATGGCACAAACACTTAGGAAAACAATTTGGTGTCACCTGGTAAAATTGAAAGCACGCATACCTCACGACACAACAATCTCTCTCCTACTTAGAAGAGAGACAGAGAGGGGTGCCTGGGTGGCTCAGTAGATTAAGCGTCTGCCCTTTGGCTCAGGTGGCCCTGGGATTGAGCCCCACGTTGAGCATCTCCCTCTCCCTTTGCTTGCTGCTCCCCCTGCTTGTGCTCTCTCTCTCTGTCAAATAAATCAATAAAATCTTGAAAAAAAAAGAAGAGAGAATCAGATTCCTAGACTCTGGAGAGACTCCTGCCTGCTGTGCACACCAGGGGACACATACAAAAGTGTAACAGCAAAGTCCATGGACAGAATAATGACTACAGGTGGTGTATCCACACTGGGCAACAGTGTCTTAGATGCCTCTCCCGCTCCATCTCAGACCCTCTTAGCCTCACCACTCTCTCAGACCAGCTCTTCAGCTCTTCATAAGCTCTGACCCACTGTAGGAGACACAGCCCACAGCTCTTGGCCTCATAGCTGTTTCATGGTGTCTTTTTCCTTTTGCCCCAGAGTTTTCTGTTGCTGCTGCGGTGTGAGAAGCATCAGGACCCACCCACTGTCCATAAATGTGCACATATCTAGCGTGCAGGAAACTGCAGAGAAGTTAATGTTCTTTGAGGCAAACTTTTGAGATCTCTTATCAATTCTTTTCCATTTACCACCAGGCTCCCACCCTGAAAAAGCACTCCCTAATGAAGAGTAACAGCTAAGCTTTTGTCTCAGGGTCTGCTAAATGCAACAATGTGGATGAATCTCAAAAACATAATGTTGAGCCAAAGAATTAAGTCTTAGGAGAGAACACATACAGCATGATATTATTTATATAAAAATCACAAACAAAACCAAGACATATTATTTAGAGAATACACCTATAACTGGAAACACTAATGACAGGCAATGATGTGATTAACACAAAATTCATGACCATGGCTGCCTTTGGCACAGAGCAAAGAAAGAGGCAGAGACCCTGGCAGAGCAGACAGGGAACTTCTAAGATACCATCAATAGTTTATTATTTACTCTGGGAGATGAGCATTTTATTATTATTCTCTAAATATCACAGATAGGTTTTGTACACTCCTGATGTGTATTTCCCAAGTAAGGAGATCTACAGAAGCAATGCATCTAGCCCACGGCAGGACTCAAGCAGTCTCTACGAGTGCGGCTGGAAAGGAAGGTGGAGGTCAGATCATGAGGACCCTCAAATGAAATTATTGGACTTGATTCTGAAGGCATGGAGGGGGCTTTGGAAGTTCTGTTCTTTACTGTTTCCCCCCCAAGCAGTGAATGTGGTAAACAATGAATAACAAAGCTAGTTCAAGCTCAAGAAATAGGAGACAGTTCTGAGGTAAGTATTGACAGGATTTGCCACTGACTGACTGGGTCTCATGGGTTTAGGAAATGGAGAAGTCAAAGGTCAGAACCTGAGAGAGGAAACAGTTATGCATTGTCCCAGCCAATGAGGATGAAGAGGCCGAAGCTGGGTTAAAGAAGTACTGTGTGCTGAAGTTGTTAATGCTGTGGTGTGCTGAATGAGGCAGGCTCGCAGGGGCTCTGGGCACCTAAAAGCCGATTGTGCCCAGTCATGTTAGATGTCATGTTGGTAGATTGAAATCAACTGTGGTAGGAGTGTTTACAGTATGGATACTGACAAACACTATGAAGAAGGATTTTTACCCCTTGAAGAGACTGTTGCTAAACATTTATTAGCATACCATTTGATAGGATCTGGTGACAATTTGGATATGAAGAGGAGGTTCTTACATGATACCAAAATTCCTGACTTTAGAGATAGAAGATGACAGCCTTCTGAAATGGACAGAAGCAGAGTGAATCATGCCAGAAAAGGGGGTGGGTGCTGATGATATAACTGAGAACAAGATGGACATGGTCCCTGCCCTCATGAAGCATTTAATCGATTTTTAACAGTGTGCATTAGAATGCTTGGTGTAGCTTTTTAAAAATACATATTCCTGTAACCTATCTATGCCCTAATTTTGTAGAATGGTTAAAAAAAAAAACAAAACAACATAATGGAGGGAACAATTACACAAACCACTCTATCAACCCTATTAAATAATGAGACCACTCCCTCCAAACTACAAATATATTTATGATAAAATGTTTACTAAAGAAAGGAAGATTAAAACAAACCCCCTGGTGGCTCATAATATAATGAACCATATATCACATCTTTCTAGAAGGGCAATAAATCATGCTTCTCAAACCTGGCTGCAAATAGATTGCCTGAATAGCTTTAACAATTATTCTAGCTTGGGTCCCACCCAGACAAATTAAATCAGAATCTTCAAAGCTGGAGCCCCAGCACTGGTGTTTTTACCAATGTTGACAAATGTTGCATTAAATTTTTTAGGCCAGGAAAATGAAATCAATGGAAAAGGAGACTGGCAGAGTAAAGTTGCAGGCGAATTGGTTGTAAATGGAGTTAAAGTCATAGGTAGATAGAAATAACATTAGCAAAAATATGAAATATTTTTATTCCCTCTGAAACAACAGAACATGAGAAGAGTTTGGATATAGATTGAGAGAAAGTTTGAAGTAGAAAAAAAGAGGTCAAATGAAATCAGATGACTTCAATCTTTTCAGTATGTAGGAGGAAGTGGTACCAGAAATGGAAGTCATCATAGTCCTCTTAGTATCTACTATTTATCAAGCAATTTTATAATAGGTGCCTCACAAAGTGCTTCATAAACATTATTTCACTTATCTTCATCACACCATATGGGGAAGACACTGATACTATTATTCCCAATTTATAGATAAGAAACCATAAATTGGAGATACATATGAGATTGAGCAATTTGCCAAGGTCACATAAGTAGTGACAGAGCTGTTCTGTACAACTGTGTTCTGTGTTGAATGCGGTCCTGTGAAAGCCTTAAATCCTTCCTCTTAACTGCGCCATTATGTGAATGAGGAAGAATCAGGCTGCTGGCTTGAGGAGAGAGAGGAGGTTTGGAAATTGGACTAGGGGATTAAGTCAGGGAATCAGAGATGACTAGGACTGTGGAATAGCTTGGAGGGCCCAACTAAGGTTATCGTGCATGAATTTGTTTCATGTAAGCACTTTATTTTGGATTCTCTAATAACACTTGGCAGCTCAGAAATGAGAGTGGAAAAAGGGAAAGCTAAGTTTACCCAGAGTGAGATTAACCATGCAAATGGGGCAGAAGGTCAAGGAGTAAGGTTTATATTGTACTATCAAGACAAGTGTTGAGAAAGGCCAGGGAGTGGTCTCCAGCACCTAGGATTAATGTGTAGGACACTGAGGCCTAGATGGGCTATACAAGTGGAGAAACTGGGAGAGGCTGAGGGACTGGGATGTTTTGATGAGACTAAAACTCAGATTCTATAAAAGGAAGAAAGAGAAATTATTAGAAAGGGATATTTCAGAATTGTTGATCTCTAGAGTCTGAAAATATTGCAAACCTGGTGGTTAAATTTCAGGGTTTTGATGGGGAAGTACCTTTGGTTTCAGAAGAGACTTTCTGAATGTGTCAAATCACATCCATTAGGCCAAGTTCTGCCTTTAAATACATAACATAATTGTAAATAAGCCACTTACTGCTAAACTTAGACTTTAATGGTGGGCATTTAAAAGGATACCATGAACAAATGACTCTATTTCATTAAGGAGTTCAAAATGTCACACTTTTTTTCTTAATGAGTAATATAACTCCTAAAATTATGCCTTCATTTTTAGGGTAGAGCTGAATGATATGGCCTATGATCTCTCCTGTGTTCAGTCATGCAGATAATCATGCAACAGAAATGGCCCAGAACCAGCAATCATCTGGTGTTAGCAGAGGAAAGTGGCTTTTGAATTAATAGTAAAAGCCATATTAATTTCACTCATCATATTATATTAGACTGATTAATAGACTAAGCAGGTGTAAGATAGGGCTGGATACAGCTCACATACCAGTTTTGGTTCTAATCTTCTCATCCCAAATGATTTTAGGAGTGTTACGTAGTATTCTCTGCCCTGGGTTCCTGAACAGAAATGAGCAGATTGTCTACCAGCCACTGAAATCTTAAGAAGAGTAATTAAAATGTGCTTGAGTTTTTATAAAAAAATAAGATATTTAAGCTAAAGGATTGTTAATATGATTGCTACCTACAAAGTGTTTTGATCAGGTCTGAACTGACTACAATGGGTTGGTAATAGTGCCCTTGGGTTTCACAGTTGGGCTTAATTAAATGTAACTTTTGTTTCTTCATAAATGAAGCAGGGACCTTAAGACAGACAAATTAGCCCTACATACGTTATTTCTATATGAAGTTAAAGTATTTCTGAAGTGGAAACTTCTCATTAGTTTCAAGGTCCTGAATTTTCTCCACAAAATTTCTTTTGGTGGTTTCCTTTAATCCTTCCCTTTGGGGAGCAATTATGAAAATAGATGTTGGTTGCAGTGAGTGAGGGGACTAAAGATGGCTGAATGAAGAAAACCAAGTTGGAATGAATTAAGATGACTTTACAGAGGCACATAGAAAGACATTGTTTCCTCAAATGACTGAATGTCAATGGGAGAACATTTATCTTCTGAATACAACCATATGCTTAGAAGCATTTATCACTGTTCTGTAGCTCCTTCTTATTCTTCCCACATTCACTGTGGCCAGAAGAGATGTAGAGCAGTGAGAGTACATTCTCAGTAAATAATTATAGCGATGCATGCTGTAGTTCACACTTGACAGTGGCATTTCCATATATGAATTACCATGGCTATGCCAGTCAACCATATCAACTCTTTATAGGGTAAGCTTTGGCATGCCGATTGCCTTGGTCCAGAGCACCTTTCTTCCTTATTAAAATGGTTCCATCAGACTTGGTGCTCTTGATTTGTGAGGTTGAAATCCCAGTGATACTGTCTCTTACTCTCACACAGTGATCTCAGACCCAATGGTTGCTAAAAACTGTCCACTTTGGAAGGCTAAAATTCACATGGTAGTCAGAGACTTTCCTTCCTTTCAACAAGCTGCTTTGTGGTATTCCAAAGACTGGTATAACCAATTCCCTCCCACAACTGCGTTAAGTGTCTTTCATACCCTGAAGTAAGAAGCAGCAGTGTGGATGGAGACCTCAGTTACTCTGCAGTCAGATACTTCACAATATAGCAATGATGTCAGAACTTTTACTGTGGTCATTACCAAATACATGCTGAATTATCATAATATAAACCTAGAGACCATTGTAAAAAAAACCAAAAAACCTTTGTTGCCTTAGATGGATTATTTTAAAACAGCATAAAATCTGCTGTGAACATGACTGTGGTAACAAAGGTATACAGGATCTGAATTTCCAGAGATGATTAGCATGCAAATACAGTGGATATTTAAGGTGGCTGCCCACTCACGACTGATAGAATGTGGCCAAGAAAGCAGGTCATGTCAGCGCTGCCAAATGAGTTCACACATGTAATAGTCCTTTAAGTGTGATCATCAATATAGGCAGAGAGGGGCCACAAGGCAGAAACTGCTTTTTATTTTTAAAGTATTTCATCTAACAAATGGTTTCAGGTTTGCTGCCAGAGTTTGCTCAGTTGAACACAAAGCGTCTTTAATTTACACAGCTTCGATTATAAGGCCATCTTCTCAGATATAATTGAACAGAAAGTCTGCCTTGAACCTTTTGAATTACACTGTTCTGAGACTATAGCAGAGATGAACAAAGTACAGGAGCTGCAAAGTTAATGTGACTGTCATTGGGCAGCTATCTCAGGTCTAAAAATGAATCCATGTTTTCTGTTAATGGAGCCACAGTGAGGGAAAATACCTTCCTGGGTAATTTTATGAAAGGAGAACATATCCCAGTAGTAAAGGCTTAGCAAGAAGTAGAGTGTTTTCAAATGCAAATTTTCTGACATTTTTCAGCTACAAAAATAATTACCATACCTTGGTGACTTTAACTTAGTTAAAGGTTTCATTTAGTATATAACCAACTGTAATGCAAAAGGCACATACTCTGATAAACATTATTTCCATTTTAGGACTTGCCAAGGGTAGATTTTTTCTCTTCTCTTTCTCCACATATTGGAATGTCATAAGCAATTAGATGAAATTATTTATGGGAAATGAAAAGGTAAAAGCATAAAGCAGTGCTGTGCACATCAGATGCAACTGGCATCTCCACTATGAATATGGTATCTTAATGAAGTGATTGTTCTTCGAAATTATCAAACTGTCCTGCTGTGTAAACGGTTTTATTTAATAAATGTTTTGAAACCAAAACCGTTTCATTTTTATGTATCAATGGGAAAACTACATTAAGAATTGCAAAGCTTAAAAGAAAACTTTTAAAGTATTGGCATATATTTGAGTCTCTTAGTATCCTGTGTCTAGCACAGTATTGGGTAGCCGGTAAACACTGTGGAATTGAATTGGGAAAAGTCACCTTAAGGCATAGGAAAACTTTTGAGAAGCAATTTGGCAAATATGAATCAAATACTATAAAACTGTTTATGCTGCTTTGATCCAATAATTTTACTTTAGTGAACTTACGCTAAGAATCTTAAATACTAAGAAAGGCTATACATAAGGATGTTTATTGCAATGTTATTCATAATAACAATATAATTAGGAACAACTATTTCTCTTTTGTTCAGTATTATGAAAGCAAATCATGACATATCCACTGAAAGGAACATTATGCAGCCAAAAAATGATACTTGTCAAAATGCAATGTAGAACATTCATCTAATGTAACAGAGGTGCAAAAAACCTGATACAAAATTGTGTGGTAGAACTGCAATCATGTAAAAATTAAATAAGCATACATAGAAAAAAGACAGAGGAAACATATGAAGGTGCTAGCATAGATTGTGTTTGGATGGAAGTGTAATTTTTTTCATATCTTTTAAATAATCTATAATTTTTAAAAAAGAAACTCTTGAATTTGTACACTCAGTTGTTATACTTAACAGCTGGTTGTATTAAATTGAATTCTTCTCACTCCCCAAACTGTTTTTTATGTAAATACACTCATGATGGTTAATTAGTCACAAACGGGAAAGCAGTCTGGCTAAAGTACATAAACTCTAATTAATGTAGACCTCAGTAATTGGAGATTAACAGAGTTTCGCAGATCTGAGATTCTTACAGAATAAAAATTCCTTGACAAGTAAAATATTAGGATGTTTTATTACGCAGTCAATCCTACTTTGTTTTGTCGAAATTGGCATATAACAAATTATAGTTTTTGGTGAGGTTGTTTAATTTAACTTTCTGTAAGTGATTATTCTATTTGTAATTGTAAAGGTTGATATATAATGTATGAAAATAGCAAAAATATTTAAATAAGTTAACACAATTATTTAAACAACAACAACAACAAACCCAAAGCTGATTTGCCTGGTCAAGTATATGAAATAGTATGTTTGCTCCAGCAGAGTAAGCTCAAAATACACGGGAATCCCATGATTTGTTTCTAATTAAAATGTTTTTATAAACGTAAACATTTATATGTAATTGACATTGAAAGGCAAGGTAAGTAAACTTTTGCTTCACCCACTATCACGAATATGTTGAAAAACATAAAAGGAATTTTTACATAATCTTTTCTAGATGTTTTTTTCTCCCTCTAAATGCAACCACTAAAAAGTTAATAACGGCGGAATCAGTTATTTTGGGACTTAAAAATGCAACAACTCTTTGTTTTACTTACTCTGGACATTTTCAAACCAATACTTCAATTAAAATGTTAATTGTCTGAAGCTATGTCATCCTTATGGAAGAACCAAACATTATTGGTTTCAAATGTCTTAAAAAGCCTGAATATGTTATAATGACTGGGTTTATTCTTAAACAAACAAACAAACAAACAAACAAAAATAGTAAAGCTTTCTTCAACAGGTTTTAAAAAAATAAGATTATTTTTCTTAAATATGCCTAATTAGTTGCTTGCTTTAATTTTATTTGAAGATTTGCCATAAGAAAATTCACTGCCTCATTCTTTTATCATACAACTTTTGAGTTTGTCATCATGAACTCTGAAGACAAAGCCCACTTGCTATTTTTTAAGGAAAAGCAACTCATGATTTAACTATGAGAAAGTAAGAAATATATTTTTTGTCTGATCATAAATAGCTTAAAACACTAGCTTCAAAAAATATTAGCTTCAATTTTTAGATTTTGTCAATTTTAAGAGAGAAATGGAATGGTTTCATGGATCACTATTGTTATTGATATTAGTAATATGAATTTGTATTCGATGTTTTATAAAAGCAAAAAGGATGCATTCATCTCTATTTTGTTAACATAAATTGCACTTAAAATTATGTAGCGAATAAATATTCAATCAAGTGAAAATCATTTCTGACAATCATTCAATCAATTAATCAATATAATTCAGGGCCTACCATATACTATCCCTCTGAGACACAGTGGTGACCTTGTTCATTTTGAATGTACACTTCTGCAAATAGATTTTATAGATAAGCAAATTTTAAAAATAAACAAATATTTAAATAACTTACCTTTGATTCCTTGAACTTGGAGAAAAATCCAAAAAACAAAAATAGCCCTTCTAGTTTCCAAATACATTCTGGCTTTTGTGCATTGGTAATTCTGATAACAATCACAGAACAGTTCCAAATCTCATTTAAAAAAATAAAATGACAGAAATATGAAAAATAATTAAATATTGATGCCAGCCGAGTGAGAATAACCTTCTTGGTTTACCTCTATAAGGGTGCTAATTTATGAAGAACATGAAGCAGTGTCTGTTTCTGGAATAATCTGCTTATCTTCCCCTCAGGTATAATCTCTGCTTAAGGGCCAGCTGGAGGAACCTTTATCTCATTAACCTTCTGGAGGAGCATCTGTCAGCCTAGCTCCAGGACCCTGAATGCCATTATAAACAAGTGTCCACAGGCAGAAGAAATGCTTTTTTCTTAGTTATTCACCTGTTACAGTGACATAGAGAGCCAGGGGAAGTCTTGCCAAATGCAGAAGGCTGACAGTTAGGGTCAAATGTTTTCCAAAATGACATGCTCAAGGAACATCCATTGAAAGAGCTTAATTGCTATCCCTGGAAGTATGTAGTTTTTCACTACATGTTAGTCTCCAGAGACAGCAAAGCTCTCTGCATTCTCATAGAAATGCACTGCTTTGTAAATAGCTTTCTTTCTGGCCATTACATGCAGATAACTTTTTTGGTTTTTATTTTTTATTATTTTATTTTATTTATTTATTTGAGAGAGAGAGCCTGAGTGAGAGAGCACGCAAAAGAGCACAAGCAGGGAGAGCAGCAGGCAGAGGGAGAGGGAGAAGCAGGCCTCCTGCCAAGCAGAGAGCCGGATGTGGGGCTCGATCCCAGGACCCTGGGATCATGACCTGAGCCGAAGGCAGACGCTTAACGACTGAGCCACCCAGGCGCCCCTTGAATTTTTATATACATTTCAGGGTCATATTGTCAAGTTCCACAAAAAAGTTTGCTAGGATTTGTAAATAGGTGGTGGGGATTAAGGAGTGCACTTGTGATGAGCACTGGGTGTTGTATGGAAGTGCTGAATCGCTATACTGCACACCTGAAACTAATGTTACACTGTACATTAATTGGAATTTAAATAAAAACTTGAAAAAAGAAGAAATTACATTGGACTACAGATACATCAATTTGGGGAAACTGACATCTTTACCATACTGAATTTTCTAATTCATGAACATGATTTGTCCATTTATTTATTTAGGTTTCTTTAATTTTGTCTTACATATATTTGATTTTTTTCTAAGTATTTGATATTCTTATTTTATTGTAAGAAGTATTAAATTTTATTTTCCAATTGATTATTGCCAGGATATAAAAACATGATTGATTTTTGTATATTGATCCTCTGTGCAGTGATCTTGAGAAATAAATTAATTATAATGATTTATGCATTTATTCTTTGCAATTTCCTATATATACTTTTGTCATCTATAAATAATAAGTTTTTTCTTCTTTTCGTATTCATTCTTATACATTTTCTTCCTTTTCCTTGCTTTTCTGCACTGGTTGGACCTCTAATAAAGTGTTGAATAAGATGGTGATGGCAGGTATGTCTGTTTTTCTGGTTCCAAAAAGAAAACTTCCATTTTATCATTCAGAAAGATGTTTGTAATAGGCAAGTGTTTAGATAACCTATTATGGAATAAGGAAATTTCCTTCTTCCTAGATTGTGAAGATTTTTTTTTTTTTTTTTAAAGATTTTATTTATTTATTTGAGAGAGAGAATGAGAGACAGAGAGCATGAGAGGGGGGAGGGTCAGAGGGAGAAGCAGGCTCCCTGCCGAGCAGGGAGCCCGATGTGGGACTCGATCCCGGGACTCCAGGATCATGACCTGAGCCGAAGGCAGTCGCTTAACCAACTGAGCCACCCAGGCGCCCAAGATTTTTTTTTTTTAATAATGAATGGCTATTGAATATTATTACTTGATTTGTATATCTTTTGAAATTATCATAGATTTTTCCTCTTTATCTCTTAATGGGTAAAGTACATT